>NC_061089.1:1886591-1906591 GCF_015104395.2 Macrobrachium nipponense | reverse complement strand
TAATGCTTCTGGCTGCGCTCTTTGCCCTACAGTCGTTTTCGCCTCGTCTTTTGTTTTGCTCTTTGATTTTATCAGTAATTTTCTGTGGACTTTTTCGTTTGAGATATTCAGTTTACTCGGTTACTGACATCGATTCTTAGAATCGATGTCGGTAACCGAGTAAACTAAATATCTCAATAAACGAAAAAGGCCACAGAAAATTACTGATAAAGTCCGAGAAAAACAAAGAAGAGGCGATGACGACTCAGACACCAACCGACCTCTGCCTCTACATATACGTATATGTATGTAT
The DNA here is from genome assembly GCF_015104395.2 of Macrobrachium nipponense. Classification (NCBI taxonomy): domain Eukaryota; kingdom Metazoa; phylum Arthropoda; class Malacostraca; order Decapoda; family Palaemonidae; genus Macrobrachium; species Macrobrachium nipponense. Next base: position 1,906,299 of record NC_061089.1, on the reverse strand, counting down.
ATATGCATGTGTGTATATATATATATATGGGATATATATATATATATATCAAATGTATGTATGTATATATATACACGTGTATAATATATACATACATGTATGTATATATCATATATGTAAATATGATAAGTATATATATATATATATATATATATATATGTGTGTGTGTGTGTGTGTGTGTGTGTGCATATATATATATATATATATATATATATATATATACTTATATATATATATATATGTTTGTGTGTTTGCTTATGTAGTATGCTTCAGGTAGCTGAGTGACAATTAATTTTCCTCTATGCTTCCTGTGCTTATACAGAGTACTAGAATCGAACATTATGATGGATGAGGAGAGATTGTATATAACTACATTTTCTCTCTGAGCTGGCCATCATTGTCCTAGTTTCTATAGTAATTCTCCTGTAATAGATAAATATATATGTATATATGTACATGCACATATAATATGAATATATACTCCACAAGTAAAACACATGAAGCAAAAGCGGATTGGAGATCACCAGTGCTAGATGAGAAGTGAGTAGGCGGAGAGCAGAGGTGTTTTGCACAGACTCAGAAGGCCGTCATCAATGTCGAGACAGGAGCCTGAATAAGTTCTGGCTTTTTATAGAAATGAAGTCATCTTTTCCTTTACACACACACACACACACACACACATATATATACATATATATATATATATATATATATAATATATATATATATATATATATATATATTGGCTGTTGTGGTCAACTTTTCGTTTAATAACCAAGTACGTATCTGTGAGATTTCTGTGTCAACAGTAGTCAGTCAAGATCAGTGACTATCACTTTGACCAAATGTACTGAGAGACAAAGAGATGCACAAATAACGAGACAATTAGATAATCATTAACGTCCTTTGACCACTTGATTCCGCCTCCGCATCTCGTATCCCATTTTGCCAACGCGCAGGCATTTGTTTTAGCACGGACCTATGATAAGGTCTCTGGGTCATCGGATTTCCGTCACAGTCGGGAAGGAAGCGGCGACGGTGCCTGTTGTGGCGGAGGTCAAGAGATGGTGCTTTCTTAGCCCCACCCAAAGAGTCCTTTCACTTGCTCCCGTTTCACATCCATTTGCTGTCACTTTGCGCGCACATGCACGACATCTCCTGAACTTGTCTGGCTAGGAACAGTATCATGGGTTCACACTTTTATTATTATTATTATTATTATTATTATTATTATTATTATTATTATTATTATTATTATTATTATTCATAGGGAGTTGTCAAAAAAGGGAGGTGATTGTATAAATAAATATCAAAGGATATAGAAATTGTTTATAACTATAAAAACACTTTGGCAAAGCTTTTACAAAGAACAATAATAGTTGACCAAGAGAAACAACGGTGTTTGCAAGGTTCCATGCCATGATTGCAATTGTTGTTACTACAGGGAGAGTGGTAGGGGACTGGATGTAAGACTAAGGGAACACAGAAGGGTCATAGTTTTAATTTAGATGGTGTGAAGATTAGTTGAAGGTGCTGTTATAAATATGGAAATATCTTTGGAAAATAACAAGCCATTTACAAACGAAGACCCTTTTATCAGCTGGTTCACTGCCAAACACTACATAAAACACTTTAATTTCAAAACTGACGGTGACCGTGTGAACCCTGCCTGACACTGTCTGATTCCCCTCACCCGCCCGCACCCTTCATTCCCCTCCCCGCCCCCAACCCCCTCCCAGTCTCTCTCTCTCTCCAAATAGCCGACGTCCCTGTGGATGTTTCCGACTACTGCGCTCATGCAGTGCAAGCAGGAGCAACATTGCAAGTTATATATATAACTTCAATGATGGGCTGTTATATTCTCGTAGCCGCCGCCCCCCGAATTTAGATGCTCTGCATAAAGGAAACTCCCCTCTTATCTCACTTGACGTGCTAACCTCAGCACTGATGAGGAACACGGTTTGGGTTTTCGAAAGTCTTTGTTTTACATAGCAATATATTCTACTACATAATTGTGGATTTTTATGATACAGATTATTATCAGTACTATTATCATTGCATTTAAACAATCTTCAAGCATGTGTACTGGGGATCGGATTAGTCACAAGATCAAATATCATTACCACTTTTCGAGAGACCAACTTAATTAATATGACAAAGAATATTCGCTAATAATGAACACGTTTCTGTGTATTTTGATAGCGTAAAAATTTCATGTGTAAAACTAGTGATAAATTATTATTTCAAGCACACACAGACAATATATATACATATTATATATATATATAATATATGTATAATACATAAATATATATATATATATATTTATATATATATATATATATTACACACCATAATATAATTACATATATACAAAACATATGTAAATATTTGAAGACTCGCCGACCAGTATGTGCCTCTTGAAATTAAATTCTTATGCACACACCACACGCACAGACACATGTATATGTATTATATATATATATATATATATATATATATATATATATATATATAGTATGTATATATATATATATAACATTCCCCTTCGGTCATATTCCAAAGTACGCGTATTGGTATTGGATACTGAACGACGTTTGTAGCTTAATGTTTGATGTATGTATGTGTGTAATACACACACAACACACACACACACATATATATATAGATATATATATATATATATATATATATATATATATACAATCATATATATATATATATATATATGTGTGTGTGTGTGTGTGTGTGTGTGTGTATTACACACATACATACATCAAACATTAAGCTACAAACGTCGTTCAGTATCCAATACCAATACGCGTTACTTTGGAATATGACCGAAGGGGAATGTTATATTAAACTACAAAAGTCGTTTATATCCTATACGCGCTACTTTAGAATACGACCGAAGGAGGATTATAAGTGATAATTGATTGTCCTTAAGTACTAACGCGGACACCCGACAGTACCGTACCTTCAACGACTTATCTCTTGACAGCCGAAAGGTCTAGAACATCGACTGGCAGTCGTTGGTGGGTACTGTTGGATGTTCGAGTCACTTAGGTATCAAATCATTTATCACTTATAATTCCCTTCTCGTTATATTTCCGAATTAGCGCGTATCGGGTATTAAACGATATTTGACGCTTTTGTTTGTATATAAAATGTCACGGTGATGAGATACAAATTCATGTAATGGGTTACAAACTTGGTACTCAGCAATCATGGCAGACTTGATGAGACTTCGAATCAAACTACAGAACCTGAATTCAATGGGAATATTCAAACGAGGCGAAATCAAATTGAACGCTTTGCAGAAAACATATACAGAACTATATATATATACATTAACATACATACATACATATATATATATATATATATATATATATATATATATATATATATATATATATGTATATATATATATATATATATATATACATATATATATAAATATATATATATATATATATATATTATATATATATATATGTGTATATATATATATATATATATATATATATATATATATATATATATATATATATACAAAAGTTCTATTGGGTTTCGGTTATTCTCAAGATAAATTATATCTCTCTCTCTCTCTCTCTCTCTCTCTCTCTCTCTCTCTCTCTCTCTCTCTCTCTCTCTATATATATATATATATATATATATATATTAATATATATATATATATATATATATATTCTTATAATGTAAGTAAGTTTCGTAATGCAATTATAATTTTGGTAATATGATTAATTCACCTCAGAAACTATGTATAATGTTGTGAAATGTATGTTTTGTGTTCAGATTCCCAAAATTAAAGATAACATGTGTTAAGTAGTGTAACTTTTCATATTTTAAACTTACATAAGACGAAGAGAGGAAAAAGTAATGTAAGACAGAGAGAGTGGAAGCTCATAAGCCTTTGAAGAGGGTTGTTTTCACATCTAGAGAATTTCTTAGCTAAACTAATTTTCTTTATCGTCCCGATCGGGCCTGTAACGAAACAAGGGCATCTTGTTCATAGACATATGTGAACGCAGCCAGAGGACCTACTCGATATCCCTATAGAGATGACGTAATATGTTTTCATCTCAGACGTGTACACTCAACTACACCCATTCACCCTGATACGCATAGTTACGCATATAAAACTTTCATTAGCTTTTGAGACGTAGCGGCGTGTGTTAGAGAGTGTAGTATTGCTCTCAAATCTCTCTCTCTCTCTCAAAGCTCTCTCTCTCGCGCGAACTGTTTCATTTCCGTAACGTAATTCATGCTTATATATAAGGTGGTCACTCATTTTTATATAATTCTTAGTAATATATGTGTTGTTTGTGGAATCTGAACATAGTGTTATTTTTATTAGTTTTGTGAAGGGGCCCACGAAAGTGTAGACGTATGTAACAGGCCTTTTGTTTGAGTGAGAAGTTGCAGCTGCGTATACAGGTATTTTTCAAATGTTTTGAAGTGCACTTCGAGGTTTTATTTTACGTGTGGATAAAATTATAATTTTTATGCAAATTTTCTTTTGCTTTATTCTTTTGACATGTTCATTTCATATGCTTAATGTTTGTACTGTCAATGTTTTAATTGTTTTCATATTATGCATTATGTTTTTGCATTGTCTTTATTTTGTTTAATTAGTTTGAATAATATTCTATTGTGTAATTGTTTGAATCTTACACTTGTGAATTAATTTGTATTTAATTAAATTTAATTTCAAATTTAATTATTGCTTTGTAATTTGATTTAATTAATTCTCCTGATAAATTTTGATTTAATTTTGCTTAATAATTAATTCAAGAATCAATTAAACTTTTGTTTTCAAGTAATAACAATTTCCCAGAGATTGTGAATTTCACTTATAAACTTTGAATTTAGAAATAAAATTTTGTATTTAAAATCTATATGAGCATTTTATTATACCATCAGTATTATATTTTGTTTTGTTTAGATTGAAATATAGAGTGGTAATTGTGCCGTTTCCCTCAAATGAATTAGAATCAGGGAAATACTTAGATTTGAAATTAGTGAAGGAGTGATGCCCTTTAATTAAGATTACCTCACATCCATTTTAATGAACTTTGACTGATTGTTTTCTTGACTGTTATGTTCTATAAGGGATCACTGTTACCTTTAGAGTATTCAGTCGTTTAGTATTTGTGATGAAGGGTCAGGTATCTGGCTATAGTGAGGTAAGCAATAACCAAGTACTTGATCAAACTGTGCCCCAAGTACAAAGGGTGTCCTAGACCCAGGAATAAAAGGGGCTCTTGCGCTAACAAGTACAAATGGTAAGTGTAGTAATGGTATCCAGACACAGATCTTTGGCTACTTCGCCCAGGTATTAATGGTATCTAGACCCAGATACTCTAGGCCACTTCGTCACAATATATATATATATATATATATATATATATATATATATATGTGTGTGTGTGTGTGTGTGTGTGTGTGTGTGTGTGTGTGTGTGTGTGTACATGTAATGTTCATTAAGAGCAGTTGGTTTAGTGGCATCAATAAGTTTTTGCTGGATCATCATACCGACGGAGCTTTTCCGATTCTCGTATTTTATTTTATTTTATTTTTTTAGCTGATAGGTAAGATGGGTGAAAGAAGAGTGAGGGCAGTTAGCTAGCTAACCATGGTAGGGAATAGTTTAGAAAGTTAAGTATGAGTAAGAGTAATATAAAGTGTGGTTTATCCACAATTTTATTTGGGTAAGGGTACAATTTTTCTAACTAATATTAACATAATGGAATAATGATTTTACATTATATTAACATGGTGAATTGTACAGATTACTTATGTTGAATTTTATTTCTTAATAGTAATCATATTTAACAAAAGTTCCAATTTTCTAATTTTAACCTTAATTTTAATAGTCATAATGATTTGCATTATATCTACATAGTAAATTCTACATATGACTTTTTCACAAGACATTTCTTAAAAGTATAATGTTTATGGTTCATACCGATGAATATACGAAGATACTCATCTCCACCATCTGTGGTCTGTGTTGTTTGGGTGGGTTCTCTCTTCTGCTTCAGATTCTTCTGTTAATTCACTATTGTACTGAACTAGTTTTCTCCATATATTGATTGCCAGTCTGTATAATCTGATTAATTGGTTCTACTTTGTATTTTTTGTGTATTTGTTCTATATTCAGATCGTCATCATCTTGATTGTTTCTCACTGCAGACCTTAGTATCTTATTTTGGAATTTTTGTAATGCACTTATATTGGAAGTCGATGCATAACACGTGGGTATTGGTGGATAGTCAGTATTTTTCACCGTAAACTGACGAACGAGAATCGGAAAAAACTCCATCGTTATGATGATACCTCCAAGAAACTTGTTTATGCCACTAAAGGAATTAATGCTTTTAACGAAAATTCTTTATATATATATATATATATATATATATATATATATATATATATATATATATATATATATATGTGTGTGTGTGTGTGTTGTGTGTGTGTGTGTGTGTCTATATATATATATATATATATATAGGTATATATATTTTTTTATATATATATATAGTTCAATTAGTTCTTCATATTGCTCATGTTTCATAGAACTGTAGCTTCGTCTTAGAACACCCTTTCTCTTGGAGTAATTCTTAGGGGAAATAATGAAGAAATAAAGGATGATAAAGAAAAACAGTCCTAAACACCCTCAATGACAGACAACCCTCTTGCCCGACGCTGTTGCCTCGCCTTAATGAACACCAGTGGTATAATCAGTGAGGGCAGTGACTCCTCCTTCCTTCCTTCCGTCCGTCTTCCACTGGCCCCAGACGTTTGTTTACTCTTAATCTGGTTGTAGCAGAAGTGGCTCCTACTCGTCTCCCTTTGTCACATGGTAGTAGGTCCATCACGATTCACGAGGCAGGTCCTTGATAATACTCAAGTGTTGCTTGAGAACCTCGTATCTTAGGGTGGAGAGAGTTTCAAAAACTGTGCCACTCTTGTTTGCACGTTGAAATAAAGCATTCCACGCGGCGTAAAATTCAGCGTCCACGCTTCCGAATTCAAACATCATCCAAATAAGAGACGTCGAACTCTGAGGCCACTTTGCCATGAGAATGGCCATTTGAATTTCAGACCCACTTTTGCCGTCGCGAAATGATTCATTGTTACGATCGGTGTGAGTTTTGTATGAACAAAATCTGGATCCTGGAGCACATCCAAGATTAATGAGAAGCGAAGAAGCCCAGGGAGGACAAACCCGGTGGAAAATATAATGACTACAGGTGAAGTTTTAGAAAAAGGGGGAAAATGAAATTCTTACTTTGGAATAGAATGTCATGGAATATGAAATTTAGGTCGAAGGCCAAGAACTGAAGCGCTGAAAAGGAAATTGAGGGTAAGAAGGACTGAATAGTGTAACAGGAGGAAATCCTCGCAGTTGCACAATGAAATAATTGTTATGAGATGGTGGAAAGGAAAATGGAAGAATGAGAATATGAACGGAGGTACACTAAGAGGAATGAGAGAGGTTGCAGCTCGGGGTCGAAGGAACACTGCAAAGAACCTAGCAATACCTACAGTGCACCGCATGAGCTGCACTGACAGCACTAGCCCCCCAAAGGAGAAAATTCTTCCTTTCACCCTGCAGTTACTAGTTGGTTTTTGTTGAGCATCGTAACATGAAGCAAAAATCTTCTAAGAAATAAAGCTGGATGTTGTCAAGGAGAAGAGGTGGATGGGCAGGGGAGGGACTTTTGAAAACCGCAGCCAATAAGATTTAGTCAGAAGGGAAGAACGAGGAAAGTGACAAACTTATTTCGTTTTGACGATTCGCATTATCATACTTTTCATGGCGGAGCTTGCAATACCACAACCAAACGAAACTCGTGCTGACCAAGACAAGATCTCGGACGACACCTTGCAGCAATACTTTGAAAAGAGTGAAATCTTGTAAATGGATGACGAAGCCCGCTTAGTATTTCATCTTAATCCTATTTGCCACAGAACAAGGTGACTGATTTTAGTGAAGTGATTGACAATTCTTGGAGTTGATCGCAAAAACCAGTTAACGATTCATTGGCAAAGTCTTGCAGGGATCATCAAAGCCATCCTAGTGGATGCATTCCCACTCAATACGTTCTGTCCAAGAGACAGGTTGGCTACTCTGCATTCCGCGATCATCAGCCAATATTAGACAATTGCACACGGACCTTTGTTAAATCACCCATGGGTCAAATTGCATTAAGAACAACAAAGATACGCACATATCTATACAAATATGTGTTATATGTATATGTATTATAAATATACATATATATTTATATGCACTGTTATATACATTTATATATGTATATATAAGATAATATATATATATATATATATATATATATATATATATAATATACATCGAGCTACAAATGTCCTTCAGTCAAGCATATATGAAATTATATTAATTCCGAGTCGAGTGAATTAGATATTAAAGGACATTTGTAGCTCGATGTATGTATACGAATCACGGTAATGTGATATGACTTATATATATATATATATATATATATATTATCTTTATATATATATATATAATCTATATGTTATAAATAAAGGTTTTTTTTGCCACGAAGGAAAAAATGAAAAAGCGAGATAGCCAAGTACTTTCAGTCCTGTTCGGACCCTTTACTGAAGGCAAACTGATTTTACAGAGGACAACATAGTCAAAAGAAGGCTTAATATCCAAACTGACACTACAAGATTAGCAATAAGGGCGATTTTCACTCTACAGAAAGGAGGAACCGCCTGAGGGTAGCCACATCTTGAAGGATACACGCAGTAAACAAGTTATTCTTCCAGAAAACAGTACATTTTGAAAAAACTTGGAAGCATATACAGTTCAATATCATGAATTTTACACAAATTTTTCAAAAAGAATATTATTAATGAAAAGACGAAAGAAAATATAAATATATATATAGAGCAAGAGAAAGAGGGAGAGAGAATATCGAGCCAGAGATATCGAACCAGAGAGAGAGAGAGAGAGAGAGAGAGAGAGAGAGAGAGAGAGAGAGAGAGAGAGAGAGAAAGAAATAATAACTATATACATGTGGGACTAATTTATTAGTTGTTCATTTATTTTAAGGTCCTTCATAAACATCTTACAAATATATGGAGGGTCCAAATGGTACATCCCAGACTAAGATTTAGGTTGTTTTTATTAGTGATTTGTATAATTGCCGATTCCAGTAGATTTCTTGAAACATAATCATTAGATCTAGCAATTACCGAGGTATCACCCCAATTAATACAATGAGATTTTTCACTCAGATGGATAAACAGTGCGTTTGAAGTCTGGGCTGTTCTAACTGAGTACATATGCTGCTTAATACGTACACATAAATTTTTACTTGACTGACCAACGTAAAACGATGGGCAATCCTTACAAGGAATTTTGTAAATGATGTTGTTATTTGTTACGGGACTATTCTTAATTAGCATATCTTTAATGGTATTGTTATAAGAGAACACTACATTAACATTAAACGATTTAAATATTGATTTTATGGTTTCAAATCCACGAAAGTAAGGTAAGCTAAGAACATTTTTAGGCATTTCTTTTTCATTAATAGCAACACTATAACATAAATCAATTAAATGAGGTGGGTAGCAGAGATCGTTTCCTATCTTTTTTATGTATTCTATTTCTTGGTCAAGATATTGTGGACTGTGTGTATCTATATACATACTTACTCTCGCGGCGCTCAATCTGAGTTTGAGTCCTCGTGTGAGGATTCTCCTTTTCTCTTTTTTTAGCCGCAATTCAGGTCGGATTTCGATTTCCGGAACGTTGGCCATGGAAGCAACTTCCTAACTATAAATGCTGATATATATATATATATATTATATATATATATATATATATATATATATATAGTATATATATATATATATACTATATATATATATATATATATATATGTGTGTGTGTGTGTGTGTGTGTGTGTGTGTGTGTAGAGAGAGAGAGAGAGATTCTGAATAATGTGGATATTCATCAATCTTAAATAAATGGTTAAATTAATGAAGAACTTGAAAGCGTGATTATCAGATTCTGTGTTCCCAGGAATGGCAATCGGGTGTTGCAGAACTCGGTCAGCGCAATTTGTTTACAGACCAGTTATAAATGCACCACTTACATATTCTTTTATGAGGACCTTGCATTGACTATTACAGCAATATAATATTATGTAATGTGCAGTATTTATCTCTACTTTCACAAAACTTTGGGAGTTTCCGTTCAATAAGCACATTGGTGACAATAAGCCATAAAAATACCCAGATATTTTTCCATGCTCTGTCACATACCCAGATGTAAGGAATTGTTCGGGTTCCTTCGAACAAAGTGAATTATTGAAAAGACATCGTCCATTATCTTATGCAATGCTAAAAGGGGGGCACAAGAAAAAAAATCTCCGGCCGGATGAGCTAAAGTGGTCTGTTCAATTAAGCAAGGTAAGTTTATGAGGTTTATGACTTGTAAGGTTTCTCCTTCTGTCTTAAAATTGTCTCGGGAAACATGGTTACATCGATTTTCTTAAGAACACACGAAGAGCAGAATGAGAATAAGCTGTTTTGTATCGAAGTTCTTTCATCTATCTATCAATCTATCTGCAGCACATTACTGAATGAAGCCGATTCACCCAGTATCGGTGACCTCAAGGTTTCTTCCTTCCTTCTTCTTCTTCCTTTCTGTGAAGACGGTGCCGCTTCTTCGCTCTTATCTCGCTCTGCTCGAAAGTTGTTTAGTTCAACTCTGTGGGCTCCAGCCAGAGCCAGCTGCCACGTCCACGTCCTGCAGTCTGCTCCTTCTCTCTACAACATATGTTGCGATGAGACCGCAGTGAACACAAGAGCCAGTTGTTCTCGTGTTTTCCCTTATCTTCTATTCACGTTCTTGGACGCTCTGTTCTCATGGATTCATTTGTTTAACCGTCATATTTCTTCCTGAATATAATTCCGTTTTTTTTTTCTTAAATAAAACTAATAGTCGAAAGACGTCCACGAGAGTGTAGTACATATACACAATTATATCAAAATACCGTTTAAATATGTTTGACTATATAATTCACAACGGGAAACACTTTCGAAATACAGCTCAGCTTTCTAGTGGATAATCTGTTCAATCAGTTTCATATGTCAAGATAAGAAGAGAAATGTAAGACTCACCAGGAAAAGAGAATGTAAGACCTAACAGTAGAAAAGAATCGTGAGACCTGAGAGGAAAGAGAAATGTCCATTACCTACATTTTCAAGGACCAACAGCAGAACCGAGACAGGGAGGCAATTTCAACGATATCGACGTTTCCTAGGAGCTTTTTTCTTCGTCTTTTCGTCGAATATGAAGAGGATTACAATTGACAAGTAATTATTAGTATTAAACAATATTTAACTAAACATATATTAAGTATTATAATTATAGATAGAATTATATTTATATATATTATGTTATTGTTATTATTTAATTGAGTACTGTTATATATACACTATATATATATATAGATAGATAGAGAGAGGAAGAGGAGAGAGGAGGAGAATAGAGAGACGAGAATGAGAATAGGAAGAGGATTACAATGAATATAGTATATATATAAACAATATATACATACTATATTATTATATATATATATATACTATATATATATATATATATACTATATGGAAGAGAGAGAGAGAGAGAGAGCGAGAGAGAGAGAGAGATAGCACTCCTGATCCATTAGCAGATCCATAAGTGCGGGTACCTGGCCAAGTGCCCCCTCATGAGAAATAATGACAAAATAATAGTATTCAAGATTTACATACAAAAAATTAAAAGATGGGAAAAAATTTTAAGAAAATAGTAATAACAATACCAATAACAATAACAGCAATAATATTCTTAATGGTACTAAGAATGGATTCGGTATTTATTGATAGAACAGGTGATTGCCGTCCATTTCATAATTTCTACTTAATTACTATGCTGAAGAAAATATATCATACTATGATATGATGGAAATATTTTTTGTAAAGCTAGCATTTTCTGTGTGTATCTATATACATAGATATTTATATGAATGTGTGTGTGTGTGTGTGTGTGTGTGTGTGTGTGTGTGTGTGTGTGTGTGTGTGTGTAAAATGATAAATGTTGGCCGCCCATAAAATTGTTCTGGATCTGCTTGCGTACTAATCACTTTTTACCAGATAAGTTATAAATGTAATACAACAATATCTATATATATATAGATATATAAATATATATATATATATATATATTATAAAAATATATATATATAAATCGATGCATACTGTTATTCAGAAATTAGTCTGCATTCGTAAGGCGTCCAAAAATGTATGATAATAAATACAGATATATTACTTACTTTCGCATCCTTCTCCTTCCATACCGTTATCAATACGGAAAAACCAAAACCAGATTATCTTACTAAAAATCACTGTTTTTCTCTCAATCGCCATTTCAAAATGACATGATAATGTTCTAGGTAAAATGATTAAAATCCAAGACATGAAAAGCAACACATGAAACTAAAAAAGAAAGAATAAATAAATAAAGGGCCTGCCACTCACTGCTCCAAAACCTTTCTTTTATAACTTCAACAAAGAGAAGACGATCCCAGCTTTACCTGGCCAAGTGAGTGTGCGGACTGAAAACGCGTACTATCATCACTAAAGCCAACGACACACTGCTCCTCACTCCCCAGTCTACACCACAGGGCCACACAGGCGGAGCCCGCAGTTTCCGAGTATCCCGCTGAACGCTCACAACGACTCTCTCTCTCTCTCTCTCTCTCTCTCCCTCTCACGAGAGAATGAGGCTGAACATTTCAAAACAGGCGCTACCGTCTGTGTACATTCTCCTTGGTGTGCCTGACCTAGGACCCACTCATGTATGAGTGGCCTGGACTGACCAGACCGATATTGCTGATAACAGTGGTCGCGTTCGACGCGACGGACTCACATACCCAGGGATATTTAAAGTGCATGTAACTCCCTATCTCCTTTTCTCTCTTTCATAAGCAATACATAATATAGAATTATATGCTGTATGTGGGTACGACGGTTCATTATGTTGAGATAGGAATAAATGTAAACTGAAACATTCCTACACACACACACACACACACACACACACATATATATATATATATATATATATATATATATATATATATATACACATATATATGTATATATATATATATATGTGTGTGTGTGTGTGTGCAATGGCGATTTTACCCCTCAAAAAGGTTGAGGGGGGGGGGGGGGCGGGTGACAACTCTGGGGCAAAGATAATTGTTGGGTGGGCATCATAGGAAAGGTAAATGTAAAAATTATTACAATTTTGGAAACATTTTGAAACTCATGGAGGAATGAATTTGACTAAAGGTGAAGGTTCATATAGAATTTTGTTTGATTCCTAAGCAAAACAACTGTAAATCATCCATCTGAGATTTTACCTCACTTGCATGATATGAAAATTTAACATTCAAAACTTTATACAGTTCCAAAAATTACGCAAACATTAAAGAATGGATAGTATGTATAAATATAATACACATTTGTACCAAATAAAGAAAGGTAGTAACTATATGAAATGAACAGATATACATGGGGCATGTCATGACAATTCCGAAAAGGTTCAGTTTGACATTCAAAACTATATACGATCCCAACCAATATACAAATGATTAAAGAATGTTAAGTTTGTGTAATACACATTTGCACAACTTAAAGAAAGGTATTAACTAATGAAATGAGCAGACAGATATGGACCATGCCATGACCATTCTGAAAATGCTGGTTTGACATTCAAAACTATATACAATCCCAAACAATATGCAATTATTAAAGAATGACAAGTTTGTATAATACACATTTGAACAAAGTGAGGAAAGGTATTAATTAATTAAATGAATAGACAGATATGAGGCTTATCATGAAAATTCTCAAAATGTTGTTTCGACATTCAAAACTATATACAATTCATAACAATATGCAATTATTAAAGAATGGTAAGTTTTTATAATACACATTTGAACACAAAACAGATTTGGACCATGTCGGGACAATTCTCAAAATGTTTAGTGCAATTTGATTCTAAGCTTATCAAGTCGGTTGTCAAACTCATCTACAAAACTATCTAAGTCAATACTCTCAGCCCGTTCACTTTCAACTGATAATAATGCAGTGTTACTTAGTCTCTCACTAGTCATTGAATTTCTGAGAAATGTATTTACTATTTTCATTTTGAAAAAACTTCTTTCACAAGAAGCACTGGTAACAGGAAGTGTTACAGCTATCAATAGTAACCTGTATAAGCAATCAATGGCAGATTTATATGGCTGAATAAATGACAAAAACTCCACCAATGATGTAGGTGGCTGATGTTCTTTCTGGAGCAATTTCTTAACTAAAGATAGCCCGTGTTTTAAATCACTTTGATTAACTGAATATGATAAAGCAAATGACTTCAAGTCATCCTCATGTCAGAACGTCTGTCCTGCAGGTCAGCGAGCTGAAATGTCACAGAAGATCACACATGAATCTTTGGAAAAACGACGATCTAATTCACTATTTAAACGGTCTAGTACTTCATACAAGATTGTGACGTGTTGTGCATGACCTGGCTCCACAACTCTCTGGCCAGTTGTTTCCAACATGATAAAATACGGAGCTGTCGAGGTTTCTTGAACGTTTTCTTGGCGCTGTTTATGAAATGTCACATTTTTTACAGAGATCGTCAACCCTATTAGAGTAATTCTCAATTAAGTTGGAGTTTCTTACATCAGCTAAATCTTCACGAAGACAAGAAATAAGTTTAGCTGCTTTTCCAAGGTCAGCCTGTTTGTCCTGCAGCTGCTGAGATACTTTATCTATTTTTCCCAGAATTTCAGAGAAAAACTGCAATAAACAAACAAATTCTGCATCCATCTGAGCAAGTAAACCTCCAGCAGATACAGCTCGAGCTCCTGTATCATCTGCTGAAGCCTCCTTCAAAAGTCTTATAATACATTCTAGACGTAATAAAGCATTTTCACAGGAGGTAGCCCGACACCACCAGCGAGTATCACTGAGATGTTGAAGCTCTCGAATTTGTTCTCCAGGAAACATTTCACGCTGTATAGAAAGGAACTTCTCATGAACCACTGCATTACTAGCAAAGATATAGACTTCTTCAAGAAGACTGAAAAATTCAGATGCTTGTGGTGCATTCTTTGCAACACTTGTCAAAACCAAATTGAGCTTATGACCATAACAATGAACATAATAAGCAAAAAGTGCTTTCTCTTTTATACGTTTCTGAACGCCACTAATTTCTCCACTGATGCTCCATCAAATCCCAAGCCAACAAGAGAAGATTTATAATCTAAGCCTAATTTTTCTAGAGTTTTCAGTATTATGTCTGTGATATATGCAGCATTCAATGAAGACATAGGAGTGAATGAAATAAAACTTTTCTGAATACAGTGTGAGATTTCATCATAAAATCGTACTACTATTATAATGCTAATTGCGCAGTTTTGCTCACATCCTTGGCTTCATCGGCTTGAACAGAAAAGTAATGGCAGGATTTTATGTTTTCAGCTGTTTCTTCCCTCACAATTGATGCAAATATATCAGTCATCTCATTTTGTATTGCAGAACTGGTGTACTTCTCATTTTTTGGACCAATTTTGACACGTTCTAAGAAGTTTACGGATATTTCCTGGATTTTGTTCATCGTCACCTTTTTTGTGACCTCTTTGTGCTATATTTTGTGTTTGTGTCAGGAGTATAATCTCGCCAAGAGTTTTTATGTAATGACGATTTTCACGGACTTTCTTCTGATAGCCCTCGTTTATACTCTGTTTAATGGATGTTTTATCAGTTTTATTGTGTTGGTAGTCAATACACGCAGTATAGAGGATTTGTGGATATGTGAGTTCAAGTGCTTTGCAAGGGCCCCATCTTTTCCTTGTGCCTTTTTCCATCGTCTAAAGCCACTCTTTACAAATGCATCGTCTGCATTACCATAAGAAGGTGATGCAAAGTGCCTACAAGCAGAACAGAACATTTCATCACGTTCTTGAGAGTACTACTCAGCCCAATTTTGTGTGACTAATTATAGTTAGTGGCTATTGTTACATTCAATAATGATTAATTTTATATATAATATTTCATTAAAAAAGTGGGGGGGGGGTGGCAAACCAGGGGCATGGCCAAAATCTGGGAGGGCAGCTGCCCCCCCCCCCCTTAGAATCGACACTGTGTGTGTACTAGATAAATATACATATATGAAATTTTATCATTTCTGAGGCAGAGCAAATTGGATATTAAAGGACATTTGTAGCGTAATGCTTGTATATAAATCACGGTGATGTGATAAAATTCATTCATATGTATGAATATATATATATATATACTATATATATATATATATATATATATATATATATATATATAGTATATATATGATTATAATCACTTTAGCACGTGCTTCATTTATCACACATATCCACAGATGATACATAAGAGAGAGGGTGTAGGTCCTGACCGGTTTCGACTTTATTTCCGAGGCAATGACCAAGGACTGATACATAGTATTAGAATTCACAATATACTGCAGACAGTACTGAGGAACATACACACAACCGTTTGAGACTGCAGATCCACCCACAGGCGGGTGTCAAGATAGAAGTGATTTTTTTTTTTTTATGTTCGTTAGTACTGTTTGTAGTATATATATTTGTGAATTCTAATACTATGTATCAGTCCTTCGCCAATGGATGGAAATAAAGTCGGCAAACTGGTCAGGACCTACACCTCGTCTCTTATTATTCATCTGTGGATATATATATATATATATATATATATATATATATATATATATATATATATATATAATACACAGGGAGCAGGAGCAGGAACAAACATGGCGAAGTATTTTACACTTTATTCCGACGCGTTTCGCATTCAGCAGAATGCATCTTCAGGGTCTGTATAATAAATAATGACTAATATAAATTAAATTGATTTGAAAATAGTCTAAGAATTATTTACAAACTAGTTAAAATGAAAACCGAAACCTCACACATAGATAAAAATACACTAACAATTGATAAAATAACACGAGAAGTTAAAAGCACATACGTTAGTTAAAAGTTCAGATAGAAAGTTAAAACAAAAAACTAAATAAATGAATTAGTAAAATACAAAGTTAAAAAATATTTGAGGAGCACTGGGGGTCGACCTACCATGGTAAGAGATAAATAAAAACTAAAAGAATGTACACAGAAACATATGCTTAAGAAAGATACAAGGGGGTGGAGGTGGTCTGGTTGTTCAACTGCGGAACAAGTTGTTTAATAAAAAGGCTCTCCAGGATCAACAGTTCATTTGGGCTGGAGGTTTGACCAACAATAATAAAATCCTCATATTTAATATCAACTTTACATTCTTTGCTATGTTCATGTATACTGGACTGTTCGGGATTTGATATTGAACATCCAGTACGGAAACTAACTCCCTTGTGGCAGTCTATGTGAACCCTCATCATCCTTTGAGAAGAACCCACTTAAGTTCCCAGACTACATCTGGGACAAGAATATTTGTGCTATACCAGAGGACATGAGGGGGCATAAACGATCTTTAAATTTAAACATGGATCCAATTGTTAGTGGATTGACAGGAATGAGTTTTACCTTTAATGCGCCAAAGTATTTTTGTACGATTTTTGTAAATTCGGCTCTAAAGGAATCATCGTGTAAATATGGGAATCGGGCATAAAAAGGAAGCTTTGGAACATTAATTTCATTGGTGTTGGTGCAAAACTCTTTACTAAGGACCTTGTAAATAATTCTGTTGACGAGCTTGGTGGGGAAGCAGTTATCTTTAAAATATGCTAAAAGAAAGGCAATTTCTTTATGAAATACATGCCAGTTAGACGTAAGGGAGACGGCTCTATACACAAGGGTAAAAATTGAGTTAGATTTAAAATTACTAAAACAAAAGCTATGAAAATTCTTCATGTGCTCGCTGGAAGAGCGCTTTTTGGACGAGTGCCCTCTTTCCTTCCGCCCTTTATTTTATAAAAGATACGTTGACGACACCTTCACCCTTTTCAGCCGTAATTTTGATTGCGATGCATTTTTAGAATTCATTAATTCATATCACCCAAATATTAAGTTTACCCTTGAAAGTGAAATGAACGACCGTCTTCCATTTTTAGATGTAGAAGTATTTCGTGAAAACAATAAGTTTAACACTACAATTTTTAGGAAAAAGACATTTACAGGTTTGGGAACGAATTTTCATAGCTTTTGTTTTAGTAATTTTAAATCTAACTCAATTTTTACCCTTGTGTATAGAGCCGTCTCCCTTACGTCTAACTGGCATGTATTTCATAAAGAAATTGCCTTTCTTTTAGCATATTTTAAAGATAACTGCTTCCCCACCAAGCTCGTCAACAGAATTATTTACAAGGTCCTTAGTAAAGAGTTTTGCACCAACACCAATGAAATTAATGTTCCAAAGCTTCCTTTTTATGCCCGATTCCCATATTTACACGATGATTCCTTTAGGGCCGAATTTACAAAAATCGTACAAAAATACTTTGGCGCATTAAAGGTAAAACTCATTCCTGTCAATCCACTAACAATTGGATCCATGTTTAAATTTAAAGATCGTTTATGCCCCCTCATGTCCTCTGGTATAGCACAAATATTCTTGTCCCAGATGTAGTCTGGGAACTTAAGTGGGTTCTTCTCAAAGGATGATGAGGGTTCACATAGACTGCCACAAGGGAGTTAGTTTCCGTACTGGATGTTCAATATCAAATCCCGAACAGTCCAGTATACATGAACATAGCAAAGAATGTAAAGTTGATATTAAATATGAGGATTTTATTATTGTTGGTCAAACCTCCAGCCCAAATGAACTGTTGATCCTGGAGAGCCTTTTTATTAAACAACTTGTTCCGCAGTTGAACAACCAGACCACCTCCACCCCCTTGTATCTTTCTTAAGCATATGTTTCTGTGTACATTCTTTTAGTTTTTATTTATCTCTTACCATGGTAGGTCGACCCCCAGTGCTCCTCAAATATTTTTTAACTTTGTATTTTACTAATTCATTTATTTAGTTTTTTGTTTTAACTTTCTATCTGAACTTTTAACTATCGTATGTGCTTTTAACTTCTCGTGTTATTTTATCAATTGTTAGTGTATTTTTATCTATGTGTGAGGTTTCGG
This sequence comes from Macrobrachium nipponense, assembly GCF_015104395.2. Taxonomy (NCBI): domain Eukaryota; kingdom Metazoa; phylum Arthropoda; class Malacostraca; order Decapoda; family Palaemonidae; genus Macrobrachium; species Macrobrachium nipponense. The sequence goes on along the minus strand of NC_061089.1, from coordinate 1,887,026 downwards.
TTTTCATTTTAACTAGTTTGTAAATAATTCTTAGACTATTTTCAAATCAATTTAATTTATATTAGTCATTATTTATTATACAGACCCTGAAGATGCATTCTGCTGAATGCGAAACGCGTCGGAATAGTGTAAAATACTTCGCCATGTTTGTTCCTGCTCCCGCTCCCTGTGCATTTTATCACTTTGGCTGACTCGCCTGCTTTCTCCGTTCATATATATATATATATATATATATATATATATATATATATATATATATATATCATATTATATATATATATATATATATATATTGTGACGAAGTGGCGTAGAGTATCTGGGTCTGGATACCATTAATACTTGGTGCATGAAATAGTCAAAGATCTGTGTCTGGACACCATTAATATTTGTTAACCCAAATTGCCAAGTATCTGGTTACTACACTTACCATTTGTA
>NC_061089.1:1876591-1881591 GCF_015104395.2 Macrobrachium nipponense | reverse complement strand
CACATTGACAATGAGAGTCACATTCGAGTATCTCTCTCCCTAACCAACTGTTATGGCTGCTTCATTTGCTTCCCACTCAGTATAGAAGGTCAGGATGTTGCACGAAGGTTTAGTTCTCTGCCGACATCAGCTTCATATGGCTCTCTGCACTGCAACATCAGCTTGTTTGCTTTTGTTGGTAATAACACTGGCACTTTTTTGTCCCACATTGAGATGGCCATCTCTGGTCTTCTTGTAGTGATGCTTCTGGCTTCCCTGTGCTGCACAAAAATTCTCTCTGGCTAATTCGCATGTCTCTCCCAGGCAATTTTTTAGCACAGACACATACCAATAGGCATTGTGTACTTCATCCTGATAGTCTTAGGTCTATAATTCCTTGGGAATTTGCACTGGACCTCTTACTGTCCTTTCACAAAGTAGATTGAACAGTGAAAATCTAGCTTGACTGAAGTGCTTCTCGACAGGCAAATAAGATAGATACCATTCCCAATCCCTTGGTTTTTCTAGCAAATCTGCTTTAACATGGACTTCAGCTGACCTTTGATTCTTTGAAACAATCCTTTACATATCAGATTAAACTAAATGGCACTGTAAACAGCTGTTGGCATTCATCAGACAGCTCACCCCCATCATTTTAGATGTGAACTTGGTACACTGGTCACTGAGCATTCCAGGAATCTACTTTCAAAGGTTTTAAGAAACATCTCTGCTATATGTTTGGTTTCTGTTTTAGGGAGTGCCATTGATTCTGAGCATCTCATAGCAGAGTCCAAAACTGTCAGGATTTACCTGTTCCCAATCCCTGCCACTCGTGATATGGGTTCAGTCAAGTTTACCATCACTGTCTTGAATGGCTCCTGCATTAGTGGCATCTTTCCTAGATGTATTTTGCTGGTACAGCCATTTGATGCATTCTTCTGGCAATCACTGGACCTACAAAATCTGGTGATGTCGTCAACCCTTACCAACAATGTACCCATGGGCCAGCTTTATTACTTATGTACGATATATCTTAGGCACTAGAATTTGGCTCACTGGTACACTTCTCCAACCACCTTGCTGTAGAAAACACAATATGATATGCCATAAAAACTGTTTTTCACTTGAAAGTATGTTCTACAGGATGGTACTATAAGGAACAATGCGACTACGATGATTACATACAAAATATACAGGATAAAGCATTGTCCTTACAAGTGTAGATTTAGTATACTTCTGAAAATAATTGACAGATTAGCGAATGCTTTTGAAAATCATAACAGTGTATCGTTTGAGAAGTGCACCATGGGTATATTCTTCATTGGTGTTGATCTTATGTACTACTCAATTAGACTGGGATCCTTCTTTTTGGGCTTTTATCTTGCTTTGTTCCACCATGCAGGGAGCCTTTTCTCACTCACATTACCTGTTAAACTATCAAGAAGTCTATATAATTTATTTGCACGGATTACTGCTTCTTTGATTTTCTTACTTCTAAATTCGGTTTTCCTCTTTCTGATCAAGTAACTGTCACAGTTCCTAATATTCCACATTCTTTCCATTTGGTTTTAGTGTTTAACCTTCACCATTTACCTGGTTTGCACCTTTTTCTTTTAATAATTCAAATTTCTCTATCAATGGCATGTAGGCTGTTATCATATTCGCTTTTATTGACCTAATCATGGAAATTCATGAGACAATTTAAGCAGCCCATTCCAATTGATGTAGGTTGCTATGATCATATGGAATATTTATACTTATCTTCATTTATTTTCTTAATTACTCTATTAATCAGAAGATGTAGATAGAAATTTTATAGATGCCTGAACTTCACTTCATTAATCACATTATGCCGGAGACATGGTGCACTTCTCAAACAGTACACTGTTATAATTTTCAAGACATGAACTTTTCTCGCTAATCTGTCAATCATTTCCAGAAGTATACTAAATATACACTTGTAAGGACAAGCTTTATCCTGTATATTTTGTATGTAATCATCATAGCCACGTTGTTACTTATAGTACCATCCTGTAGAGCATTCTTCGGCCTTGCTTCCGAGGTATAATTCACATACGTATATTGACTGTTTGTAGCCAATATAATCTGTATATGTATGTCACTGAGAAAACATAAATTGGCTCGCTCCAACCCAGTTTTCTCTCTCTCACTGGTTGGATACTACATATCCGTCCACACGCTGCACTTATAAACCTTCTATACCTATAATAAAGTTAGTACTGCTTTACCTGCCTCTTTGTCTAGTCCTCACAACTGGTGACCTCCCTGATTGAACAGTGACACAGTGGTTTAGGCTCAGCCTTTAACAGCCTCTTACAGCCGCTCACCTTCAGAGAACCTTTAGCGAACTCAACACGCCACCACCGTTTAAGTCTCTGAAAGTTCCTTTCCGTGGACTAGCCAGCACCATTAGCGAACTCAAAACAGCACATCTTCCCCAGGCGTGTTTTGGCGCTTTACGAATGGTTTGGCCCGCCATTAACAACTTCCGTTGACTAATTTCGAGTGAGAGGACAACGCCAGGCTCCACTGAAGCAGACAGTTCCTTGGGGGCTACCCACGACCCACAGGCCCCCGCCGCAGCTGCACCTCCGCCACAGCTGCTGCCCAGGCCATCAAGTTCTCAGCACAGGACCCGTCCTTATGGTTCTACTGGGCAGAGGGCCAATTCAGGATTGCAGGGCTCTTGGACGAAGTACTCAAGGCTGACATACTTCTAGCAGCACTCCCAGGGGAGGTGTTCAGCCACATATCCCCATGGCTGAATGCACAGTCCAGCCTGGCCACCCTTGGTGAGTTGAAGCAGAAGCTCATCAGCAGCTACTCCATTCCCATTCCTGTGAGAGCTGCCCGCGTCCTCGACCTAGTCACCAACCTGATGCATGACACTGACCCAAAAGATGCCTGGGACAAGTTGATGAGTTTCCTTCGGCTATCAGAGACTGGCACAGACGGTAAGAAAAGGGAGATCAGCCTCTCTCGCAAGATTTTCCTCCTCCAACTGTCCCTGAGGTTCGCGGGCAGATCACAGACGCCAACACTCTACCTGAGGAGGAGCTGGTTGACAAAGCACAGAAGCTCATCGAAGCTGCCAGGGCCACCAAACGTATGGCCTCGCCATCGACCTACTGCCTGACGACAGAAGAACCTGAAACAGACGTGAACGCCATGCACCAGGGGAAAGCCCCACGCAGCAGCGAGGAGAAAACACAACCTGGTGTTTTTACCACAGGAAGTTTGGGAAGTACACCAGGAGGGACAAAACCCCCTGCTCATACTCCTCATCAAGAAATGGGGAAGGAGGCAAACCCTGCCATCAGCCATGGCCACATCTACGTTGAACCTACACCCCATAGGCTTCTACGTCCGCCATGTGATCTCCGGCCTCAGGATGCTAGTTGACACTGTAGTATTACAGTCTGTGTTCTCACCATCAGGAGATAACCGCAGCCTCACTCCCGAAGCCACAACCGCCCTTTTGGCTGTGAACGGGACCCCCATCCGCTCCTATGGCACGAAGTCCCTAAAAATCTCCATCCTGGGGCTCAACTACGTGTGGACGTCTAGGTTCCTCTCCTCAGGGCAGATTTCCTGGCACATCATGGGCTCCTGGTGGACATGGGCCACAAGCGCCTCCTCGACACAGGGACATACTGCTCGCATACCCACCATTTGCTCCATCCCGCCCCACAAATATGGGAATCTCCTGCAGGAGTTCCCTGATGTATTCAAGCTGGAACTCTGTCAGGTGGCCGGAACCCAGGCCAAGCATGGTGTCTTCCACCACATCATGACCACCGGCCCTCCCACACACTCAAAGTTCCGCCAACTCCCGCTGAACTGCCTTTAGGATGCAAAACAGGCCTTTGCAGAGATGGAGCGTATGGGTATCTTCAAGAATCCTTTGAGCCTGTTGGCCTCGCCAATCCACATGGTAAAGTCAGACGGTACCTGGAGGCCCTGCTGAGACTACCGTCAGCTGAACCTGGCAATGACTCCCGATTACTACCCCCTGCCGAACATACAGGATCTGACCGGGACCCTTCATGGAGCGAAGGTCTTCTCAAAGATGATCCCTTAAAATCTTATTTACTGGTTTCCGTGCACCCCGAGGACGTCCCCAAGATAGCCATCATCACAATGTTCGGTTCCTATGTCTTCTCTTACTATACCTTTGGCCTGAGGAATGCTGGAGCCACCTTCCAATACCTGTTTGGCAGCATCTTGGGAGACCTGCCCTTCTGCGTCTGTTACGTCGACAACATCTTGATTTTTTCCAGGTCCTCAGAGGAGCACCTCCACCATGTTTGGGCCATGCTGAAGCACCTCTAAGAGAGCGGGCTGGTCGTCCGTTTTGATAAATACATCTTCAGCACAGAGAAGGTGGACTTCCTCGGGCACAAGATCTCTGTGTTGGGCGTAGGCCCAAGGCCTCGAAGGTGGCAGCCGCCATAGAGAAGTTCCCAACACAGACAACGATCAAGGCTCTGCAGGAGTCCATCGGCATGGTGAACTATTACCGTCGCCTGCACCATGTCCCCCTTGACAGAGGTCCTGAAGGGGAGACCAAAGAGTTGGTGTGGGAAACGGCACAGCAACAGGCCTTCCATCAGACAAAGACGTCCCTCACCAGGGCTGTCACCCTCACCCACCAGGACCCCGACATGCCCCTACGGCTCCCCACTGATGCAAGCCACATTACTTGCAGAGCTATCCTGGAGCAAGTGACTCACGGGTCCCCTCAGCCACTCACCTTCTTCAGCAGGAAGCTAAAGCCCGACAAGACCCGCTACAGAACCTTCAACCGCGAGTTACTGGCCATGCACCACTTCCGATACGTCTTGGAAGGCTCCCCCTTCACCATCAGGACGGACCTTCAGCCTTAGGTCCTCGCTTTCACCAAGGCGGGCGATGCCTGTTCCATGAGACAACAACGGCACCTTGCAGCCATTGATGAGTTCAGGTGCCCCATCCAATACGTCCCCGGCAAGAAGAATCCT
>NC_061089.1:1852068-1876091 GCF_015104395.2 Macrobrachium nipponense | reverse complement strand
CTACCAGACTGGCGAGAAAATGCATCGTCCTCACGACACATCCCAGTCCTCTTCGAGGTCGAAACTTCATGCAAAGAGGGACTGTGGAGGGGATCTCCTCCTAGCTCCTCAGGATGTCTTTGTCCCAAAGGACAGTGACATCGACTATGACACCTGACGAAGAGCCAAGCTTGGCATTCGCAGGTGGGTCCAAGCCACGGCTTGGTTCCTTCTCTCACCCTGCGCCACTGTCATGATGGGGAGAAGATTCCACATTATTGACTGTGGATGTACAACCCCCCTTGAGGGGCTGTACATTCAAAGAAGCTCGCAAGCAAGTCTCCAACACGGACTTTGTTCCATGAGCAGCGCCATTGGAACCAGGGGAAGGAGAGTGACCCTTGGTTCAAACTCCAGGGGCTCCTGAGACGTTAGACCCATGGTTCCCACTCCCGAAGGAGCAGGTGAACCAGCAAGAGCCAACTGCTTCCTGCCGGAGGTAAGGAAGCAGACCCTTAGAAGTCTCATGGCAAGACTTCTTAGGGGAGGAGAAGCTACCTTCCTCTTCTTAGGCCAGGAAGCCTTGGAAGAGGGAGGTGAGGCGGCGGTAGACGACGGAGATGAAGATGAAGATGAAGACGACAACACCTTACTAGACCTCTTCTTCTTCAACCTCTTTTTCGTCAGCTTCTGCAGGAAAGATGTCAGGCACCCCCAAGGTGCGGCAGATGACTCAGCAGGTCCAGGAATGGGAACGAGCAGATCCATGTGTCAGAGCAGGAGCAGGTACAGGCAGCAGGCGTAGGTACGACAACAGGAACAGCAGGCTGAGTCACCTCTGCCACCATGAGGGGTGACAGAGGAGGAGCAGTAAGTAATCATAGATACATGCAGAGGTGCCACCCCAGGAGGGATTGGCACTGCAGATACAGGAGCCAGAAGGTGATGAGCTGGCAGAAGTGCCCTAGTCCCCATCACCACAGTAGGGGACACATTGGTCAGATGGTGTGACCAAACCAGGTAGGGCGACATATAATGACCAGGCTGAGTCACCGTAGGGGTAGTGGTGTTACGGCAATGGTACTATTCAAGTGTGCCAACAAAGCCTGTACAGAAGGTAGCCCAACCAGACCCACTGAGGCCCATCACCTGATCAGACCTGACACCTCATCTGCGGAAAGAAAGAATGGGACCCCCCAGCTCTGAAGGCATACCTTTGGAGCGAGAAAAGACTCCCAGAGGAGTGGTGTTGCCCTGGTCCATAGCCTCCCCCTCTCCTTCCTCCCCCAACTTGTCAAGAGAGGAAACACAAGCAGAGGCTTCCACCAAAGGGGAAGCAGCAAGCAAGAACGATTGCCAGGTGAGAGGTAGGAAGATGATGGGTTAGCTACCACAGGCGTGTTACCCCCAACCAGGGATTTAGGAGTCTTCCTACAATACCTTCTCCTCCCAGCAAACTTCCCCCACTGTGCCATGGACCAATCACAACACTCCGCACAACGATCTTCTAGATTACACTCACACCCTCGGCAAGATGAAGAGAGAGCATGAGGATCAAAATCGAGCGGTGATGAACAAGTACATCCACATTGACGGCCAAAAGCAAATTGGAATGTTTACATTCGGTTGGGAGAGATCCCAATGACTGGATTGGTAGTTAACTACTGAACACTCTTGTTTTAAGATTTCAGCAGCAGTGTCCAAGCTTTGCCTTAAGTAATTTCTATTGTAAAGGACCAAGGGTTTGTATATTGTGTGCGAACTAAATAATTTTGAAATGCACATACTGGATCCCTGATGGCCAATACCACATTTATAAGCTTGATTAGAATTTTGAGATCATTTCTATGGTTAGATCAATCATACAGCATTAATGAAACTTTAAATTTGCTTTTGTATGAGTACTATATTACTTACTTAAAGTAAGGACATCCTGCAGCTAAAATTGCGCGGCTAACCTTCATGTTTCCATCTAATAACTTAACACTTCCATCACATAAAACTTCTAATTTCCTGAGAGATGATAATTCTTTCAGAATTCTAGTAGCATGCAAACCACTTGTAGAATATTCTTGTCGACTCATGATTCTTATGTGTGTGAAAACAAGTACAAAACTGTCCTGCCTGCAATGCAAATAAAATATCAATTAAAAGTTAAAGACAATCATCAAAACACTTAAAATACACTGCATTCACACAAAGTAAAAATCATTGTCTTACTGGGCCTATCACTCTGATGGGTAGGGATTACCGACTAAGAATTATCTATAGATATTGATCTTCTGAGGGATGAAAGTTGGTCCTACACTAAAGCATTTTCTCAACCCCTGAAGTCAGTACAACATATTCTATTCTCTTCTTGTCAGTGTTTGTACAGTACTTTCATCTCTTCAGTGCCAAAACATTTGTACCTAACAGAATTCCTCCATATGTTTGCATTCTTTGCAATTAATTTGTTAAATGAATGAACTAGGGTAAACAACCGACTGGACTGGCCAACCCACTGACTACTGCGTTTGTGGCCACCCATATCTATTTGTAGTATATATACATATTACAGCAATTTTATCATTACTGCATTACTGACAACTAGAATTCATGGAAACAGTTTGTAAATGCATTGACGTATGTGTGACGCTCCACTACATTGGCAACGATGTGTCCTTTTGCCGTTGTCTGCTTGTAAGTACTTCAGAAATATCCGTAATTTTTCGGGGTTAATTTGGTTGCAAAAAAGGGATAATAGACATGAATTAAATAAACAATTTGAAGTAACAAAGTAAAGTTAAACTAAATAATGAGTAAAGTAAACAATTAAGGGAATAAAGCTTTGCACCTCATAAACCGTGTACTCGTGTGCTGCCCGTAACTGTGTTTGTGGAGTGAGCACTTAGGAACCAGGAACCGGAGCGTGGTTTAGGTGCAATTTGGAGTGAATTAAGACCAAAATGTGTATAATTACAATCAAATAAGCAATGTGGAGTTTCAGTTGTGATGGCAGTGAGGATAAGACCACCGATTACAAGGTAAAAATGAATTTCAGTTCAAAATATGACCCCGGGAATAAAAAGCTTCATACTTTCACTTATACAGGCAACAAAATGATGTTTTATTGTGCTGATTACAACTGCAATCTTGAGTAAGATCAATAAACGTTACATAAATACGCTAACATTGTTCAAATGAGTACTGGGAAGGCTGGGAAAGATGGTGGATTGTCTGTGGTTACGAACGGCAAGTCACGGGGTTGCCGCCATATTAGATTTCATAACTGCCTTGAAAATGATATTGTTAAGATACAATAAAGTTTGTTCATACTTACCTGGCAGATATATATATAGCTGTATTCTCTGAAGTCCGACAGAATTTCTAAAACTTACGACACACGTAGTGGGAGTTAGGGTGGTTAGTACCCATTCCCGCCGCTGGGAGGCGGGTATCAGGAACCATTCCCATTTTCTATCAGATTTCTATCTCCACTGTCTCCTGAGGGGAGGTGGGTGGGTACTAAAAATATATATATCTGCCAGGTAAGTATGAACAAACTTTATTGTATCTTAACAATATCATTTTGTTCATGAAACTTACCTGTCAGATATATATTTAGCTGAATCCCACCTTTGGCGGTGGGAGAGACAGAAAAAGGATTTTAGGAAACATATAAATGTAGATGATTGACATCTTGGTTCCTTACCTGTTAGCATAGCTGACTTCGTGATTACTGTCACCCAAGCCTGCTTCTGCTTCACTAGAGTTACCAACAAGGTAGTGACCTGTGTAGTTGGTGCGCTCTAGATGATCTGTCAACGGGGACGGGACCACAATGTGACTAGACCATGACCATACTTCTGAGGGCAACGAGGCAAAACCACCACCTAAGTTAGCCTAACAACAAACTCCCATATACCAAAGGCTAAAGGAAGGGACGACCGTACTCGGCAGCCGACCCTACAACCATAAACATACAAATATTAAAAACTCACCTACCCTTTTCTATGGTGAAAGGATGAGTGCTACCTCCTGCCCCCAAAATAGTGTCTGCGGCGACGTATGCCCAAGAGAGTAACAGTTTTCATAGGTCGTTCTCACCTCCCGTAGGTAGCGAGGCGAAACACTGGAGTTACTCACCTCCAAAAAAGTAGCACTTAAAATGTCTTTAAGAGCCATGTTTTTCTGAAAGGCTATTGAGGTCGAAATAGCCCTTACTTCGTGCGCATTAACTTTTAGTAGCTTAAAGTCGCTGTCTTTGCAAGAAGAGTGCGCCTCTTTAATGTGTTTCTTAAAAAGAATGCCAGTGCATTCTTGGACATGGGCATGTTTGGTCTCTTGACCGAACACCATAAGTTCTCCGCAGAACCTCGGCAATCCTTCGTTCTACGAATATACTCTCTAAGAGCCCTAACAGGACACAGGACTCTTTCTGGCTCTTGACCAATGATCTCTGCCATACCCTTGATACTCGAACGTTCTAGGCCACGGATTGGAAGGGTTTTCAGTTTTTGGCCAGAAACGACATACCCAAAGAGCAGACCGCATTATGCCCTTTGAAGCCGACGTGTTTGCTGATAGCCTGTATTTCGCTAACTCTCTTCGCCGTCGCCAGAGCAGTTAGGAATACAGTTTTCTTCGTCAAATTTCGTAGAGACGAAGAGGAAAGAGGTTCAAGCGATTTGACATTAAATATTTGAGGACCACATCCAGGTTCCACGAAGGTAACTTCGGTAGCGGTACCTTGGGTCGTCTCGAAAGATCTCAATAGATCATGGAGATCCTTGTTATTAGCGAGGTCAAGACCTCTATGGCGAAAAAAAACTACAGATAGGACGCTTCTGTAGCCTTTAATAGTTGACACTGCCAACTTCAGATCTTGTTTAAGATAAAGCAAGAAGTCGGCGATCTGGCTCACAGAGGTAGTGGTAGAGGAAACTCCTTTTCTCTTACACCAACTTCTAAAGGCTGCCCACTTCGATTGGTAAACCGCGATTGATGATGGTCTCCTCGCGGTGGCGATAGCTTTAGCCACTGATTTCGAAAAACCTCTCGCTCTGGCCAACTTTTGGATAGTCTGAACGCAGTCAGACTCAGAGCGGAGAGGTTTTTTCTGGTACCTCTCGAAGTGGGGCTGTTTGAGTAGATCTCTCCTTAACGGAAGAGATCTCGGATAATCCACTAGGTAGAACATCACCTCTGTGAACCAGATCGCTGCGGGCCAAAAGGGGGCGATTAAAGTCAACCTCGTTCCCTCCGATGCTGCGAATTTTCTCATCACCTCCCCCAGGATCTTGAAGGGGGAAAAGCGTAGAGATCCAGGCCCGACCAAATCCACCCATAGAAGGGGCCGTATTTCTTTACTGCACTGCTCCCGGATCGAGAACCGGGGAGCAATACAGAGGAAGTCCTCGCCGTCCTTGACGTTGCAAAGATGTCCACTAAGGGGCATCCCCAAAGACCCCACAGCTCCTGGCATACGTCTTGATTGAGAGTCCACTCTGTCGGCAATAACTGTCCTTGTCGACTGAGGAGATCTGCCCGGACGTTCTCGACTCCGGCAATGAACCTTATCAATATTGTGACTTCTCTCTCCTTTGCCCAAAGTAGAATCTCTTTCGCTAGAGCGAACAGGTAGCGAGAGTGTGTTCCTCCTTGTTTCTTCAAGTATGCCAGGGCTGTGGTGTTGTCCGAGTTGACTTGAACTACACGACGGAGACTTTGTTCTGGAAGAACTGGAACGAGCGCTAATTGAACCGCTGCCAGCTCTTTGAAGTTGATATGCCAGGTTACCTGTTCCCCTCTCCAGGTACCTGACACTTCCTCCCCCCCTAGAGTTGCTCCCCACCCGTGGATGACGCGTCGGAGAACAACACTAGGTCGGGGTTCTGAAGCTTGAGGGGGATATGCCCTCTGACAGCTTCCACGGTATCGAGCCAATACCATCTTAGATGGTTCTTCACCTCTTCGAGATGCTTAACTTCATGTCGAAGTTGTCCTTTTCTGTCCAGCTGTCCGACAGAAAGAACTGAAGAGGTCGGAGGTGTAGCCTCCCCAGGGAAACAAACTTCTCCAGCGAGGAAATGGTCCCCAGCAGACTCATCCATTCCCTCACCGAGCATGAATCCTTCCCTAGAAAGGCCGACACTTTTTCTATGCCTTGTTGCTGACGTTCCTTGGGACGGAAAAAGCCCAAAAAGCCACTGAAATCCATCTGAATCCCCAGATACACGATGGACTGTGGTTGGGGTCAGATGTGACTTTTCGAAGTTCACCAGAAGTCCCAGGGACGCAGCTAAAGACAGAGTCGTTTGCAAGTCCTTCAGGCACCGGGTCTGCGAGGAGGCTCGTATGAGCCAGTCGTCCAGATAGAGCGAGATTCTGATGTTGGAAAGATGGAGCCACCTCGCCACGTTCTTCATTAAGATGGTGAAGATAAAAGGGGCCGTACTCAGTCCGAAACAAAGAGCCCTGAATTGAAAGACCTTCCCTTTCAGTACGAACCGAAGGTACTTCATCGATTGGGGATGTATCGGGACGTTGAAAGTAGGCGTCCTGGAGGTCGAGTGATACCATCCAATCTCCGGGTCTTAAGGCCCCCAGAACTGACTGAGGTGGTCTCCATCTTGAACCTCTGCTTTTCTATATAGAGGTTTAGACGACTTACATCCAAAGACGGGGCCGCCACCCTCCCGATTGTTTCGGTACAAGAAACAATCTGTTGTAAAATCCTGGCGTTGCCAGGTCTAAAACCTGTTCCACTGCTCGTTTCTCGAGCAGGTCGAAAAGTATCTTTCGCTTTGTTTGAGGATACGATGGGGACAAGTCCCTGGGAGTGGAAGTCAACGGGGCGGCTTTATGAAAGGGATCTTGGTAACCCTTCTCTATGACGTCGAGAGACCAGGTGTCTGCCTCTCTTACTCTCCAGGCTTCTGCAAACAACTGCAGCCTGGCTCCTACCGGTGACTGAAGGCACGATCTCTCACTTCTTGCCCCTAGACTTGGAAGGGGCTCTACCTCTAGGAAGGCTTCTTCCTCGAGGAGACGATCTAGCGGAAGTCCCTCCACGAAAGGGCTTCTGCTTTCTAAACGGTTGGGCTCCTGACGACGTTGAAGGGCCAGCCGGACGTCTCGAAGACTGAGCCAACAGGTCTTGAGTGGCTTTCTCTTGCAGACTAACTGCCAGATCCTTCACCTAGCTTGGAGGAAGAGATGACTCGAGAAGGGAGCATACAAAAGTTCTGTCCTCTGGTTCGGGGAGAGACAGACTTAGCCGCAAAGTTGCAATAAAGCGACCTTTTCTTAAGCACGCCTGCTGAAAAATGAGAGGATAAACTCCTCTGAGCCATCCCTGACGGCCTTGTCCATGCATGACAATACACTGGACAGCTCCCCCAAGCTGATCGAGTCTGGCTTACGAGATTGGTTGTCTAAAGCTCCAAGACACCAGTCTAAGAAGTTGAAGACCTCTAAGGACCTAAAACAGTCCCTTCAAAAGATGGTCCAGTTCGGAAGCGTCCCATGATACTTTAGCTGAGGCTAAAAGGGCCCTCCTTGAGGCATCAACACGCTGGCGAAATCACCTTGAGCAGACGTAGGAACCTTCAATCCTAATTCCTCGCCTGTCTCATACCACATCCCTGCCTTACCGCTAAGTCTAGACGGAGGCAGGGCGAAAGTAGTCCTTCCCCCTTTGCTTTCCTAGACTCCATCCAGGCGTTAACCTTCCGGAAAGCTCTTCTAGTAGATAACGAACGTCTCATCCTTCACGAAACCTGGGAGTCTTGCTTGTCTTCGACGACGAAAACTGAGAAGGAGGAGGAAGGAGGAGCAGCAGGCTGGAAAGTATCGCCAAACGAATCACGAAGTAGTCGTGCCAAAAACTTGATAATCTGACAAAGCAGACGTAGCAGGTTGTTCTTCATCATAACATCATCAGAAGAACCGCTAAGTTCTCCTTCTTCCCTACCCGAGTGCAAATCCGAAGGAAGAGGCAGAAGTCCTTTAGCTCCAAGTCTCCTATCCGAACGATGAAGAGAAGAAGAGGGTAACGGATCCTTAACAGTCACAGGATCAGGAATCACCTTTAGAGGCGAACGTGAAGAAGAAATAAGACGAGAAGCGTCAGCCAAAGCCTCGGGAACAACATCCGAGTGACAGCGAAACTTCCACATTCGCGTCCACAGAGCTCTTACTAGGAAGTCTACGAGCGTCCATCTGAGTGGCCAACCTAGCATTCTCTCGACGGTCCAAAATCAGCGTCCGACCGAGCGTCCAGCGAAAGGTCCAAAGGAGCGTCCATCATAGAGACTCTTCTAACGTCCCGCGAAGCGTCCTTACGAACGTTCCGCGAAGAAACTTGATCAACTGCCCGACTAGCGTATCGTAGAGCATCAACACTGTCATGTCGAAGAGGGGCCGAACGCATAGAAGTCCGTCCGACAGCTACAAAATCGTCGTCAGCAGAAGCGTCGAAGTCGGAACGCCGAGCGTCCTCTTTACGGGAAGAGAGAGGAGCATGCAGAGATCTCTCTCTAACCTGGCGTCTAACGTCACCTCTAGACGAACCCTGGGGAGCAAAACGAAGTCTAGAGGGCGAAAAATCAGAAGACGGGGACGAAAGAGGAGCCGTTGGAGAAGACTGCCTAGTTCTCTTGATAGGAAGTCTATCGTCTTTCCTGCGACGAGGAACCGTCTCCTTCTGCTTCAGTAAAGCGTCCAGTTGCCGTTGCATAGCATGATGATCTCCGTCTGAGATGTCTCCTTACGCGGAGACGAGCTGCGTTTGTGAGAAGGAGAGGGGCGAGGGACGCCTTCTTACCTTCTCCCAGGAACAGCCTTGGCTCTAGAGCGACTGGGGCGCTCCTGCGGGCGTCATCGTCGATGACGTCCTAGACTTCTTCTGGGCGGAAAAGCTACGCTTTCCGGAGAAGAATGCCACTCAGACAAAGCATGACGTGAAGCGTCAAGCTCTTGAAGATCCTCTTCAAAGGTCGCCGAATCTGAACGAGATTCCACCCCTTGCGCGGGGGGAGGACGCGTCGGAAGACGAGAAACAATCCTTCAGGATACGTGCTCGAGCACGCTCCTTAGCAGCCTGGGAAGCGTCCACAGGAACTGCTGAAGGGGACGTCAGATCGGTGGGGGTTCCCCGTAAACCCTCCTTCGGCCTTCGACATGCCCTCTCCCTGAGTCCTGGGAGTCCGGCAGAGGTCCCAGCCTAGAGGCGCTATAGAGCCGATCTGACGCCCCCTCCACTTCACTAGGGGCACTATCACTGCACTTATTTTGCCTGTTTTCAAGGGCAAGCACTTTAGATTCAAGCGTCTTCAATGAATCCAGGATAAGCGAAAGGGCATTACCCTCCGCAGACACCACTTGAGGGCCCGAAGGCAACACTATGGGGTTAGGAGACACAAAATCTAAAGGAGGGTTAGAAGGGGATACATTAAGACCCTGTCTGCTACCCGACTTACTCCTGGAGGAAGACCTCCTAATCCTATCACGTTCTAACTTATTTACGTAGGATTCATACGTCTTCCATTGTAAATCATCCAAGCTTTCACACTCATTACAGCGCAAATCATATTTACACTCTTGCCCCCTACACCCTTTACACAATGTGTGAGGATCAGCCAAGGCTTTAGGAAGCCTAACCTTGCATTCCACTTTCGAACACACCCTGGCGCTAGCCGAACTACATCCAGACATATTTAAGGAAAAAAATCTAAGCCAAATTCAAAACAAAACAGTTCCCAAGTCACGTATGCCAAGCTATCGATCCAATCAAAAACCAAAAAATGTCAAGAGGATACTCAAGCAATGAAAAGTTTTCCAAAATCCTGAGGCGGAGCTGTGTAAACAGATGTTTACAACACCGGTAAGTTTCATGAACAAAATGATATTGTTAAGATACAATAAAGTTTGTTCATACTTACCTGGCAGATATATATATTTTTAGTACCCACCCACCTCCCCTCAGGAGACAGTGGAGATAGAAATCTGATAGAAAATGGGAATGGTTCCTGATACCCGCCTCCCAGCGGCGGGAATGGGTACTAACCACCCTAACTCCCACTACGTGTGTCGTAAGTTTTAGAAATTCTGTCGGACTTCAGAGAATACAGCTATATATATATCTGACAGGTAAGTTTCATGAACAAAACATATTTTGCAAAGAGCTCACATGCTTATTTTAATTTGTATGGCGCTTTCATAGGGTAAACAATCACGGACGATCCACCATCATCACACTGGCCGGGTCTTATTCAGCGATATTAATTGGTGAAAACAAGAATACAATTACAACTCTAAGCATACCATTCAAAAGATTGAAGTTTCTTCAACATAATGTGATATATGAAAGCCCCATACGAACTAAAATAAGCATGTGACGCTCTTCGTAAAATATGTTTTCTAGGCAGTTTTGAAATCCAATATGGCGGCGGTCGTTTGGCTGGCCGGTCTAAATCACGGACTGTCCACCATCTTTCCCAGCCTTCCCAGCACTCATTTGAACAATGTTAGCATATATATGTAACGTTTATTGATCTTACTCAAGATTGCAGTTGTAATCAGCACAATAAAACAACATTTTGTTGCCTATATTAGTGAAAGTATGAAACTTGTTATTCCCGGGGGTCATGGTTTGAACTGAATTCATTTGTTTTTACCATTGTACTCAGTGGTTTTATCCCTCACTGCCATCACAACTGAAAACTCCACAGTGCTTATTTGATTGTAATTATACACATTTTGGTCTTAATTCACTCCACATTGCACTTGAACCATGTTACTGTTCCTGGTTCCTAAGTGCTCACTCAACAAACACAGTTACTAGCAGCAGCAGATAACACTGTTTATGATGTGCAAAGCTTTATTCCCTTAATTGTTTACTTTACTCATTATTTAGTTTAACTTTACTTTGTTATTTCAAAATGTTTATTTAATTCATGTCTATTATCCCTTTTTTGCAACCAAATTACCAAGAAAAATTACAGAAATTTCTAAAGTAGATACAATCCAATGTTTCTAACCTTGTCGTACATCTGGCTGCCGAAAACCATCACGGAGCAGATGACAATTAGTGGATTATTTATTTTTATTTTTGCTAGCACTTTTCATTGATTTAAGTCTATATTAGTATTTTGAATTTTTTAATAACTGTATGCTAGAAATAAATGTAACCTTTAATGTTTGCATGCTAAGAATGGCAAAATCATCGTTGCCACATTAGTGGAGCTTCACACATACGCCGATGCATTATCATAAACTGTTTCCATGAATTAGATCTAGTTGTCATAGTAATGCTATAATGATAAAATTGCTTTAATATTTATGTATATATACTTCCAATACATAGCCTAATTTCACCAATTTCCATGTTTTGTGTAAGTCTTATACCCAGTTTGGAGGGTGAACACATACCAATTGGCAAGAGAGAGAGAGAGAGAAAGGAAGGTGAAGGAAGGAAGAAGGGCAGGGGTGGCGATGGAGGTGGGGGGAGAGGGTAGGCGGAGCTTTTTACATGTGTTCGTATCCATTTCTGGATAATGGAGTTTTGTCTCTTGGTACGAGGACAAGTATAATATTCTTTACTATTAGTAATTCACGATACCCTTATAAATTACAGCACTGGGTGTAATACACTATAGCAAAATCTCGTTCTGGTACAAGTGTTCGTTACAGAAATATTGCCAAAAACATGCTTGCACTGTTTCTGAAACCCATAGGTAGTAGGTATGCTGCTTAGTTGTCAATCAAGTTTTTTGTAATCAACTATTTTTTACAAGCTAGCTATTGTATAAATTTGTACTTTTCTCAATCAAAACATATGCCCCTCAATGCTAACTTTCCTCTTTTAACGACTTTCTGGTCATTGCAAATTCGGCCCCATTAATTTCTTATGGTGCGAAAACAGACAGAGGCCCAGGGACCGAAAACGATTGCGTCACACTACGGCGGTAATCCGGCAGTAAAACATCTTCATATATCCAAAAAGTAAATAATAAACATATACTATATGCGCATTACGATTATAACAATTACATGAATAGCTGATAACAATCTGCATGAATAACTGGTAAACTGTTCTGCAAGAAAGTTGAGTGTAGCAATTATTTACAATAGGTACGAAAGTCAAGATGTCGTGACGTCATAATACAGGACTTAAACGAACATTTCTAATTCTGAAAAAAATAATACTTAAATTGAGTCAGAATCGAGTTACTTTTTCAATAACGAATATTTTCAAATTAATCATCATAAATATGTAAAATATTGATGTTTTACTATTTATTTAGAAAATTATCTAAGTGCACGCTTCGTCGTCGTCTTCTACCAAAACAGTTGTTTACTAACAAACAAGCCGGTTAGGGACCGTGTTCCGATTGTTGTGATGAAAGTGCCCCAGCGTCTGTGGGTGCAAGTGGTGTGCGGATTTATCACAGGAAATGGGAAGTTTATTGACACAAGCGACTCCGTAAACATCGAGATGGCGTCAATCTTCTAAATATTTTGAGTTGTAAGTAAAAATGTTGAACGTGTTTTGGTGAGATTTGGACTGCCTTGTACCACCATTTCACTACCCTCTGTTTAAATCTTAAAATTTGGCCTTAATTTCTAACTTTGGAGAAAATACTTACTTTGAAAGGAGAGTAGAGGTCTTTAGCTCCAATGTCAGGACGCGTTATAATGTACTTTTTTTGGGGTTGTACACGTTGATCGTATATGGTCCACCCCTGTAGCATGCGGGTTTTTACCCTACTTCGAAAGGAGAGTAGAGGTCTTTAGCTCTGTTTCTCACCAACAACAAGTCGCGACTAATGCCCATCTCCGGTGTCCGGATGCGTTATGCAAATGTACTTTTTCGGAGGGTGGCATGCATTGATAGACGTTGGCCTGCTGCAGGTCATGCGGTGTTTTACCCTATCGAGTGAATAAGGCAGAGCCACGCGATGACGATGGATCGACTGCGGTTGCTTACCCTAGGTATAACACCAGTTGTAGAACTAACCATAGCTGTGTAGCCTATACATTGACTCAAACTGTAATAGAAACCATCTTAAATGAATAGTAGCTATTACCTAGTGCAAATTTACCGGGAGTTAGGTATCTGTCATTGAGTAAGCTACCTATTGGTTGGATTAAGCATGCCGATAGATTTGCGTTGACGCAGGGGTTGGGTACGGGGGTTCAATGATTATCCTACCGATTTAAAACTTGTAGTTATGAAGTAATCAACAGAAATCGTTGCAGTAGTATTACGGGATGCTCTAGGTGAAAGAGCCCCTGCTGGCACAAAGCCAGCTACCTAATTTACTAATTCACAACCAACCTTGCATATTAGCAGTACCTGAGTAACTGCAGTGGTTGTAGTCTGGGAGTAGTAGTAATAGTAGTAACAGATGGAGTTAAACTTCTAACGGCTCCCCATTTCATTCCGATAGACATGTAATAGCACGCATTTCATTATGTCAACTTACAAACAGTTCACTTCCAAAGTTCTTTCATTATTTGATTTCAGTCTGCAGTGCTCCTTATCTGAGTTGGGAAAAAGAAGATTGCTAACAGTGATTCGACCATTTTCTTCCTGATGGGACTGTTTAAAAGTATATTACTTATTTCCCTGTAAGCTGGAAAGTATAAATTATTAAGAAGTGTTCCACTTCTAAGTCCTTCTTTACATGGAGAACGCTGAGTAAATTTCCATCGTGATGCCTTTTTGTCATCAGACTCTAATGTATTCAGTATATTACATTCTAGCTTTATTTAGTACGTGACACTACGTGCTGACCTGTTTCTGTTATCTTGAGAAGGAATCCAAGTTCAAAAATGATGATAGAGTCTCTGGTAAAAGTGTAAGTGTTTACATAATAAAAATATGGAATGTTAGTCCATATATATAAAAGTCTAAAACTAAAGAGGTCAACCAGATTGCTTGCAGGAATGTGATCAGACTAGAGACGCTAAAGATGACGTATACAATAAGTATGTAGGCTAAGATAACATGCCGTCACCTGTAGTCATTCAATTGTTTATAAACATTAGTCCAAGCTCCCTGCTTGAGACAACTACCCCGACCTATTATTCAAACGGCCTACGTGATCTGTAGCGTGTCTCATTCGATTGTGTGTTCGTATGAAACTATGTCATCTGATAGTATGTTCATATGTTCGAACTACTGTCTGTTCCTTCATAACTTGTAACAGAGATGGTAGGACAGGCAGAACAGAGTTAGCTATCGTTATTAGAAGACCTGTACCTCTTTACCTAAGCTTTATCATGTAGAGGAATAGGATTAGCCATCATCATTGGCAGAAGCGATCAAGCTATCGTCATAGAAGACTTGTACGATCATACCTGATCTTCATCATGTAAAACTTCAGAAGAATATACTATTTTTATACCTTGTGTTTTCTACAAGAACCTCACCGAACCATGAGTTTAACACATCGTCGTAAAGATAATACCGACTTCGTAAGTGATCTACAAAACCCCAGACACTCCATTGAAGATGGAAGTGCAATACCAACCGACTTAGCGTATAGATTATCGCTAGTCTAACATTACCTCATAGGGCGCCTTATCATACAAGGCAAAGCCCTAATATTGGTGGCCAGCGTACCAGAAGAACTCTACAACGTCCTACGAAGAAAAACAGAATAATAAATCATGAAGTCAACGACGACGAAAGCAGCAGCAGATTCTTCAAGCAACCTAGTATCATCATTAGTGAGCGACTTCAGAAAACAACAAGATTCGTCAAGCAACTTAGTATCATCGTTAGTGAATAACTTCAAGAAACAAAACCGACGTGTCCTTTTCCTACGGCAACGGAAGCTTCGTCTCTCATTAGAATCATTCAAGAAAACATCGTTAGTGATCGTTTCCGGCACTGCAAGAAACAAACCGAACGCGTCTGCAGCATCGGATTTTCAAGGGCTCGAATCATCGAAACAACGCGCACGGGGAACTGAAGCCAAACCAGGTCGTCCGCTAAATAGAGAAGGAGGACCAAGGCCGTGTGTCGTTATCGGAACACCGTGACTTCCCACAAAAGCAAGCTAAGTACAATTTTTATTCATTTGGAGTAACTTTGAGTGTTTCCTTTGCAGGTCGAATTTCGTTATTCCTGTGGCTGAAGTTACGAGACATTCTTAATCTTACTTTTTTACAGAAATTATCTATATCATTGAGATTTCGCTACTGCGAGTTTTATCTTTGAGTGTCTGTTTCCAGAAGTTCTACTGAAATATCATAATCATATACTATGTTAATTTTATCATTTGGTGGGGTGATTATTAATCCCTTACGTTACAATCATATTCAACAGTGAATATGCGTTTACGCAGTGGACGTCTGTATTTATACAGATGCATGGATAGGGTCGTTAAGCACCGTAGTGATTAGAAAACACACAAAAAACAAGTGGAACACCCGTACAAATCTATATAAATTAGAGGTAACACTATTTCGGGTCATGACAATAAATGCTCCTTTGCAAAGTCCCGATCGCAGTTTTAGCCTTGAGTTTTTTGAGTTATATAAAATATCGAACCTCAATGACTCAACTTAACTTTAAAAATACGGCTGGATTGCAAGGAATAACATGTCTGTAAAAAACTTTCATCAGGCTAAATGCGCTGACCAGGATCCCTCACTATTTCAAATTTTAGCAAAGAATGAAGTACAAACACAGTTAAAATTGTATGCAGTAGTGATAACTTGTCTTATTAGTAATCGCTCAGTTCTAATAGTTCGTCATTCATTGCTTTATACGTAACCAGCAACATAATGCTAAAAACGCACAATACGTTGCCGATGGTAATAAAGAGAAGGATCCTAATTATTACAAGAAGAAATAGAAACAGTAGCCTTTCAGAATCAAACAAGCAAACTCGGTTACTGTGTCACCTAGTCAAGCGGTCAAGGTTAGTCAAAACTGCCGAAGTGTTCAAAACATAGCAAATTCCACACAATAAGCGACTCTAGCAGAGTGGGGAAAAGCGATGTTGGTTTCATACCAATATCTTTTTGAATTAAAAAGGATTTTTCCTATGAAACACACGACCGTATAAGTAATCAGAGCAGGTTTTCGTTTAATTTTAATACATTAAGTTATAATAAATACTGGTGGATTAAGCCCAACTGTACGCGCCGTAAAAATTAGAATATCTTGTTTTATTTCTTTAGTACACGCAATATCTTGTATTTACGGACTCACCGTCTGTTGTTCGAACTTCCCTAACGAGAAGTCCGGATAAGCGAGCGCTTACAGATACCTCTATAGTTATAAAAAACATTGATCTGTATCTAGTGTAATTGTAAGATCCATCTAGGGGTATACAAAATATTATCTTTACATCCTGCAAAATAAGGCGTGTTTATCAAAGGAAAATCCTATAAACTCAAAACATAGTTAAAATCCGTTTGAACAAAAAATGAGACAGTTAATCAAATAATAACTTATATAAAGGAACTATACATTTGTCTCATAAATCGTAACATTGTTCAAATGACCCAACAGAATTCTCCCACAACCGCAGTCGTACTTTGCACGCAAAAATCTCGAGAAGCATGCACCCTCGAATGTCTTAGTGCGTGTAAAAAGACTTTGCTGGGAAATGAAATTTTTAATCCTTCCCGACACTCTGAAATATAACGATTTCCGCGAACAAAGCCCTAAAAGTATACATATCTGGATACGGAAGTTATAAATATCGCATTTTTTATTGTTGCTAATTTTTAATCACGCCCAACCAGTCGTGGATGAATCTCTCTGATAATCTATCTAAAGTAATATCCGTAAAGTCATTCAAGCAGAGGTGATTCAGCAGATTTTTTTTTAATTTTCTACCTGAATACCAGGAAGTTTCTCCACTGGCGAGTGATCTCTGGAAAGAAAAACGGATGTCATTGAAAACAAAATACGGTCTAAGGACAAACATAAAGCTATATACGTACCTTCGTGTAGAACCCCAATGAAATTTCAAAATAGAGATAAATGACGTAGTTGAAAAATGTTAGTAATAGGAGTCATTAGGAAATCAAATAAGCCCATATAATTTTTCCCTCAAACGTCATGCCATAAAAGATCGGACTTGGCGTATCTGCGTAGATTTCTGTCGCTTAAACAAGGAAACGACTTCCGATAGTTTCCAGTGCGATATACCGACGACATCTTATCTCTGTTAGGTTAGAATAAATTTTTCACCAGCTTGGACTTACTTAAATGCTTTTACCAGATACCATTACCTAAGTGATTGTACCTCATACACCGTTTTCAGCACACCCAGGGGACATTATCAATTTTTACGTATGCCTCCGGCTTACGTTGCGCCCCAATTACAATATAGTGTTTGGAGACTTTTAGGGGATAACCTACATGCCTATATGGATGATCTTGTAATCCTTTCTAATACCTTAGAAGTACATTCACATAAACTAGAGCTAGTGCTACAGAGACAAAGACAAATAATCTCAGAGTAAAATATCTAAATGTGAGTTTTTAAAAACCGAACATGTTTATCTAGGTTTTATGTGTCTAGTCAAGGTCTTAAAAGTAGTCCATGGTAAGGTGTCGGCTATTCATAACTTTCCGGTACTTATTAACGTAAAAGGGGGATACAGCACTTTTGCGCTGTAGTGGGTATTACAATCGTATGTAAATATGTAACTCTTCAATCATGACAGCTCCTTTAACAGATCTTACGAAGAAGAGCGTAGATTTATTATGGTCTGAAAAGCATCAACAGGCGTTCGATATCTTAAAAGCGGAAAATGCAGCTTACCTAACTTAAAAAATCCCTGATTTAAATAAGGAATTTTTTTTTATTGCAACAGACGCCTCAGACCAAGGGTAAGAGGGACACTACTTCAGTAATATGATAAACAGTTCTTACCTATAGCTTTTTATTCACGTAAACTAAAGCCCTCTGAAAGTAAATATGCAGTAATAGGCAAGGAAGGGCTAGGTATCTTTAACTCACTAGTACGTTTTAAGTTCATAATCTATGGCTATCCTGATAAAGTCCTTACTGAACATGAGTCCTTTACCGAGTTTTTTCAAAGGCTTTAATCACAGTCCAAAAGGAACTCGGTGACAAATGATCATTCAGGTCTTTGGAGCCAAGTTAAGATATCTACCTGGGAAAGCAATTATCATAGCTGACGCATTATCCTGCAATCCCGCACCATACAGCAAAGAACCATTAATTGGACTAAAAGATATAGAAACATCCGTACCTATTGTTAAAACCAGTATCTAAACAAGAAAATTCCTTAACCCAAGAGATCGCGAGCATTGAATATCTGGGTCGGAGCGCAGAACTGTTACAAACTGAACAAAGCAAGCGTCAACAGACATAACCCAAACAATACACACTTCGAGCAGAAACCCTAAAGCAAAAGTATACTTAAGGTATGTGTATCAGAATAATGTAATCAAATGTAATATTATATGTAGGTCTGTGACGAGGAAAACCCGAAGAACACAGCAGATGACTAACGACCAGGTAGTAGTAATAATCTTTCTCATACCAATCGTCATAAACTGGTTGCATTCCGTCATCCAGGGTTCCCTCCTTTTTCACAGAAAGCCAAATCACTGTTTTCTGGCCTACAATGCTTACAGATATAAAAAGCACATAACTAATTGTAACACGTGTCATGAAAAAACAAGGGATACACTAAGACACCTGTCAGTTTAGGGGCCTATCCTGTGCCAAATCAATCCTTGAAAGAATATACGTAGAATTATTAACAAAGTTACGAGTCTGACAGAGCAAATAAACACTTCTTAGTGTTAATAGTCCTTGACACGTTATATAGAAGTAATAGCACTAAAAACAAACACCGCAATGAGTGCGTTAGGAATATTTATGAGTGCTAAATCAGTAAACATGGAATCTAACACAGGATAATCCGACTCGGGTGGTGTAAATCAATAATAATCTCCTTAACACGTTGTGTGAATTCCTTTCCATTAAGAAAACCAATAATATATTTTATCACCCAGAGTCAATCGGTTTGGTAGAATAACGGATAATTAAATAGGAAGTGTCAATGTCTTACGAGTTACAACTCGTGATATTGGATCCAAACTGGATTATAGCGGTTCTCGCGGTTTTATATACCTTTATCAGTTTATTTGTATCTATCAATTGAATTGATGCCGCAAGTAGCCTTATACGGTACGCCGCTAGAACACTTTTCCACATATTCAAGCCAACCATTAATTTATCAAATATATATATAAAAATAATAAATAAATATAAATATAAAAAAAATAAAATAAATATGGATACAAGTGGAGTCATATAATACACTCCGTAAGAAGTCGGAAGGGTTACAAATTATAATAAACAAAAAAGGAATCAACGATAATATCAATAAGCAAAACGTAACCATTAAATATCCAAATATATATGCGTAAAGATTTGAACTCTAACTTAACGCTTTAGTAATGACAAATAAGCTAAAAGTTCAAACACATATCAAAACCTACTGACATATTGTCTGTCCCAGTGATTTATATTCGTAGTCAATGAAAAAAAAAAAATTAAATTAAATAAATAAATAAAACTAATAATAAATAAAATAAATAAAATAAAATAAAAGAGATTTTAAAGTCAGGAAGTCTAGAAGTGAAAATGTTATCTATGGAATAATCCTATATGAATCTTATACAGGGCTAATAATATATATAGAATTTGTATGGAAACCTTTTTCATATAGTTTGAATAAGGAATATTTATTTAACATAATGCCAACATGAAACTAATATATTGTTCAATTTTGGTACTGTTGTTTTTTTTTCAGACATTCTTCTCATGCGGGTGGAGAATTAAAACACTAAATATCATTTGAAAATACTAAAGTCGTATCTCTTACAGCAAGTAACGTAACTCTTAGCTGGCTGAGAGCAATCTCCTGCCAAGTGACGACGTCATCATTGCCGTATCAGCATTTGTTCCTTTTAACCTCAATAATCTGCTTACACAGGCTTCATCTGTGTGTCGTCTCTGCTTGCAAAAGCAGATTGACTGGAGAAAGGAATGCTTAGTTCATGAACTTCACATGTGGTTCATAGGTCACATGACAGGCCACATAACATATTCTTATCCGTGTGTGTAATGCAATTAGTTAAGGACTTGTAATCATTTTAAAATTAATGAACAATATAAGCAAATAGAATTTCTATAACAACAAAATGAATTAATTTTATTTTTTTTTTCTGAACCTCATAGACAATTAGAGTCAATAATTCAGCTTATGACATGGGTAAACGGACATTTAGAATTATCAAGTTGTGGATAAGAAATATTTACTTGCAACATTAGCCTATTACAATTCAAGTAAATCACATTCATGGGAAAATGTCACATTTTCTTGAAAAACCCAAAGTTTATTTAGAAATTAGTTACATAGTGGGTTTTTTCGTTGCATCTCCTACCTATTAATAAAGTTTTTAAAAAAATTAACCTCAGAGGATGCGCACGAGAAAATTGAATATGAAACTTTTGTTAGGGCACATAGAATCATGATTAATATTCTCTTTGACTCTTATGTTGCCTGGCAATCTTACAATTAGCTCCGTTTTCCACTTCTTTGTCTAGTAACTTACTACCAGTAATATCGAATTTTCTTTGAGATTCGTATTGATATCTATTTATTTTTTATAATTATGGATATTTTTACAGTCATCATAGACCTGGATAGGTTCACTCATTGTTAATGCCATGGATAAAAAAGTTTGTACAGCGGACTCTTTTGAATTCCAAAATATCAGCGAATTCATGTGGGTTAAGTCTGGTCTAAAAGGCTCTCTTCCCTCTCCCCTGTATTTGGATGTCGTCTGAATTTACTTTGCCCTTGTGACAAGTATAATTTCACTTGCAGGCTGATTAATGGAACCTGGTTACAGTATCCTGCAGTACGAGAGTTTCACATCGCAACTTCAAAAAAATCGTTCGTCGCAGCGGACGACTACAGTCAAGTAACAACCGCCTACAATGTGAAAGGAATTTCATGGACTTCTTCGACCGACACCGTATCTCGTCGTTAATCTCGTTTTAATGCGGAACGCTCCGGCGGCTGTCGGAATTCGACTACAAAAGGGACATACTTCCGACAATTACGACCCGAAGGATATTCAACTCTACTTTGCTGGCGAAGGACTCGTGCTGGGATGATCTATTCATCGCGAACGTAATCGTGTAGCTTAGGATGCAGAGAATAAGTATGAGCGCAAAATGGAACGTTGGACCCGCCCAGGCAAATTTTCCCCTTGTTTTAACCATTGAAAAAAGGCCGTTTCATTTGGTTAAAGGTGGTTGTCTGGAACTGTGTAATGGACGAAAAGTTGTTCGAAAGCTAGTTAAAAGTGAAGTAGTATAACCTCGGTCATGTATCCTATATATATAAAGTATCATGTATCCTATATATAATTGATCATAAATAACAGAATCGAAATATATTTTTTTGCGTGTACGCACTAGGAATCTATATATAAATGATCATAAATAACGGAATCGAAATATATCTTTGCGTGTACGCAATAGGAATCTATTTAAAGTGCACATATATTAATCATAATTATATGAATCCATATACATATGTATAACAAATCAGGTAGCCTATAATCAATCTGTTACCTTTTATCTTACCAATATCTGCAGGTATTTATGAGTTAGTATATGAATTAATGAATCAGATATATAACAGTTAGCATAAACATTACTAATTTTTATCAATTCATATATGAAATTTTTTATCAGTTAAAAGTGGTAATTATGCTAATAATTTATCATGTAACAAAGAAAGCAGTGCAGGTGAGGTCAGATGTATCTACTGTACGAGATAAAAAAAAAACAAGATATTGGATGAATTCGATAAATTACAAAGCTTTGGATGCGGAAATAAGAATAGCAACCAATACTGAACATGGATATAAAATGTTAACGTTTGGAAATGCAGCTGTTTGAATATTCAGTCAGTCGATAATAAACCACCGCAAATAGAAATTTGATCAATAAGTCTTCTGATGTACTACCTATTACTGAAACATAGGTAATGACTTTGATACTACGGGTAGCTGAAATTACTCTTCTTGCTCATACTGTTTCTTCTTCTATTGCGAGAGAGGGTTGGTTTGGCGGGTTGAGTTGGACTTTTTGTTCTCAGCAGTTGTTCTTGTCTTAAAATTCCAAAGAAAGCTCAAGTTTTTAGTATTGAATATACTGAGGTATGCCTTCAAAATGCTTTAGATCAGGGGAATATCTTTTACTGTAGTTTACAAACCTCCATGGTAAGTATGTGGGGACGACAAAGAGGCAGGTAAAGCAGTACTAACTTTATTACTGTTGTTGGAGATTAAGCTGGCCTTATGCCAGCACGGCCTTTGGCTCATAGAGCAGCATGTAGTACTTTATTACAGGTATGGAAGGTTAAGTACAGTGTGCGGACGGATATTTAGTACCCGA
Organism: Macrobrachium nipponense; assembly: GCF_015104395.2. Taxonomy (NCBI): domain Eukaryota; kingdom Metazoa; phylum Arthropoda; class Malacostraca; order Decapoda; family Palaemonidae; genus Macrobrachium; species Macrobrachium nipponense. Next base: position 1,853,640 of record NC_061089.1, on the reverse strand, counting down.
CCAGTGAGAGAGAAAAACTGGGTTGGAGCGAGCTGATTTGTGTTTTCTCAGTGACATACATATACAGATAAATATTGGCTACAACATTGAATATATGTGAATTGTACATCGGCGGCAAGGCCGAAGAATGCTCTACAGGATGGTACTATATGGAACAATGCGGCTACAATGATTACATACAAAATATACAGGAAAAAGCGTTGTCCTTAAACAAATACCGCCCACCCCAACCCAATACAATAATTATGAAATAATAATTGGAAGACAAAAAACAGTCAGAATGTCTAATCGCGATAGTGTGCTAGAGGGCAGAGATGGTCCTGAGTCCATGAGACCAGCTGTCTCGGGGGGCTCCCGACATCTGAGTCCTCCAGAGGGCCGCGTGACAGGATTCCTCCCCGGTAATAGGTCCTGGGGGTTCGACTGTCGTCTGTGAGCGGCCACGGCTTCGTTTTGGTGACTTGGGACTCGGGAGGCACTCTGTTTTGTCGGGGCACCCTTGGATGTCTACCGGTTTCCTCTTCGATGTCGTCCTCATTCAACAGAAAAGCGTGCTTCAGCCTATCGACGGAGGCTGAATCCTCACAACCATGTGAGGATGAGGTAGGCCATGTCCATGTGGTGGAGGATGCAGTAGAGGCCTCTGTAGGGTTTTGTCAGTGGTGGGCGGTGTACGGTGGGCATCGTTCCGGATAAAGACATGCTTGCAGAACGATAAGGCTTTGGGCTGGGAGTGGCTTGTCCTGTCAGCGGAAGTCTTGAGGCAGGTCGCGAATTTCCCGGCATTTTCCCGAAGCCTTGTGATCGGGATGTCCGTGGCGTCGGCGTTCGTCGGGAAGAATTTACCCGGCACCTACAGTGTTTCTCCATAGACCTCTGCTGGGGGGGGATGCCTCGCCGTTGCCTTGGCACATGTGGAGGCCGAGGAGGACCCAGGACAGCTGCAACTTCCGATTCTCGCCCATGTTGTAGTGCATTGTCCCCACAAGTCCGACAGGAAGATGGGTACACAGTCCATTGTGATGTCATCTGGCACTCCAAAACAACTGATTCAACTGGCAAGGAGGGTCTCCGCACAGGCGCTCATCATCAGGGTTGCTTCGGGCCATCTGGTGGATCAATCGATGACCATCAGGAGGTATCTGGCACCATCGGACAGAGGCAGGGGGCCTATGACGTCGACATGGATGTTACCGAACCTCCGTCTGGGTTGTGAGAAATCGCCTACACCTGATTCGGTGTGCCAACCGACTTGGCTAGACTGGCAAGGAACACAGTTCCTGGCCCATTCCCACAAGTCCTTACAGATGCCGTGCCATACGAATTTCTCTGTCAGGACGTACATCGTTGTACGGCCCAACAGGTGTGAGAGTCCGTGGATCACGTCGAACACGGTCTTCCTGCAGGAGGCTGGGTTCAATGGGCGGGGGTGGCCGGTGCTGGTGCCACAGAGGTTCGAAGGACCATGTCTTCCCACTTAAGGGTGGTGAGGGCCGTGCAGTAGTTGATCCCGAGGTGGACAGCGTTTATCTCGATCCTCGATAGGGCCCCAGCCACAGGATTCTTCTTGCC
>NC_061089.1:1800162-1851568 GCF_015104395.2 Macrobrachium nipponense | reverse complement strand
GGCAAGAAGAATCCTGTGGCTGGGGCCTATCGAGGATCGAGATAAACGCTGTCCACCTCGGGATCAACTACTGCACGGCCCTCACCACCCTTAAGTGGGAAGACATGGTCCTTCGAACCTCTGTGGCACCAGCAACCCGGCCACCCCCGCCCATTGAACCCAGCCTCCTGCAGGAAGACCGTGTTCGACGTGATCCACGGACTCTCACACCTGTTGGGCCGTACACGATGTACGTCCTGACAGAGAAATTCGTATGGCACGGCATCTGTAAGGACTTGTGGGAATGGGCCAGGAACTGTGTTCCTTGCCAGTCTAGCCAAGTCGGTTGGCACACCGAATCAGGTGTAGGCGATTTCTCACAACCCAGACGGAGGTTCGGTAACATCCATGTCGACGTCATAGGCCCCCTGCCTCTGTCCGATGGTGCCAGATACCTCCTGATGGTCATCGATTGATCCACCAGATGGCCCGAAGCAACCCTGATGATAAGCGCCTGTGCGAGACCCTCCTTGCCAGTTGAATCAGTTGTTTTGGAGTGCCAGATGACATCACAATGGACTGTGTACCCATCTTCCTGTCGGACTTGTGGGGACAATGCACTACAACATGGGCGAGAATCGGAAGTTGCAGCTGTCCTGGGTCCTCCTCGGCCTCCACATGTGCCAAAGGCCAACGGCGAGGCATCCCCAGCAGAGGTCTATGGAGAAACACTGTAGGTGCCGGGTAAATTCTTCCCGACGAACGCCGACGCCACGGACATCCCGATCACAAGGCTTCGGGAAAATGCCGGGAAATTCGCGACCTGCCTCAAGACTTCCGCTGACAGGACAAGCCACTCCCAGCCCAAAGCCTTATCGTTCTGCAAGCATGTCTTTATCCGGAACGATGCCCACCGTACACCGCCCACCACTGACAAAACCCTACAGAGGCCTCTACTGCATCCTCCACCACATGGACATGGCCTACCTCATCCTCACATGGTTGTGAGGATTCAGCCTCCGTCGATAGGCTGAAGCACGCTTTTCTGTTGAATGAGGACGACATCGAAGAGGAAACCGGTAGACATCCAAGGGTGCCCCGACAAAACAGAGTGCCTCCCGAGTCCCAAGTCACCAAAACGAAGCCGTGGCCGCTCACAGACGACAGTCGAACCCCCAGGACCTATTACCGGGGAGGAATCCTGTCACGCGGCCCTCTGGAGGACTCAGATGTCGGGAGCCCCCCGAGACAGCTGGTCTCATGGACTCAGGACCATCTCTGCCCTCCAGCACACTATCGCGATTAGACATTCTGACTGTTTTTTGTCTTCCAATTATTATTTCATAATTATTGTATTGGGGTTGGGGTGGGCGGTATTTGTAAGGACAACGCTTTTTCCTGTATATTTTGTATGTAATCATTGTAGCCGCATTGTTCCATATAGTACCATCCTGTAGAGCATTCTTCGGCCTTGCCGCCGATGTACAATTCACATATATTCAATGTTTGTAGCCAATATTATCTGTATATGTATGTCACTGAGAAAACACAAATCAGCTCGCTCCAACCCAGTTTTCTCTCTCTCACTGGTCGGGTACTAAATATCCGTCCGCACACTGTACTTAACCTTCCATACCTGTAATAAAGTACTACATGCTGCTCTATGAGCCAAAGGCCGTGCTGGCATAAGGCCAGCTTAATCTCCAACAACAGTAATAAAGTTAGTACTGCTTTACCTGCCTCTTTGTCGTCCCCACATACTTACCATGGAGGTTTGTAAACTACAGTAAAAGATATTCCCCTGATCTAAAGCATTTTGAAGGCATACCTCAGTATATTCAATACTAAAAACTTGAGCTTTCTTTGGAATTTTAAGACAAGAACAACTGCTGAGAACAAAAAGTCCAACTCAACCCGCCAAACCAACCCTCTCTCGCAATAGAAGAAGAAACAGTATGAGCAAGAAGAGTAATTTCAGCTACCCGTAGTATCAAAGTCATTAACCTATGTTTCAGTAATAGGTAGTACATCAGAAGACTTATTGATCAAATTTCTATTTGCGGTGGTTTATTATCGACTGACTGAATATTCAAACAGCTGCATTTCCAAACGTTAACATTTTATATCCATGTTCAGTATTGGTTGCTATTCTTATTTCCGCATCCAAAGCTTTGTAATTTATCGAATTCATCCAATATCTTGTATTTTTTTTTATCTCGTACAGTAGATACATCTGACCTCACCTGCACTGCTTTCTTTGTTACATGATAAATTATTAGCATAATTACCACTTTTACCAGAGACTCTATCATCAGTTTTGAACTTGGATTCCTTCTCAAGATAACAGAAACAGGTCAGCACGTAGTGTCACGTACTAAATAAAGCTAGAATGTAATATACTGAATACATTAGAGTCTGATGACAAAAAGGCATCACGAAGGAAATTTACTCAGCGTTCTCCATGTAAAGAAGGACTTAGAAGTGGAACACTTCTTAATAATTTATACTTTCCAGCTTACAGGGAAATAAGTAATATACTTTTAAACAGTCCCATCAGGAAGAAAATGGTCGAATCACTGTTAGCAATCTTCTTTTTCCCAACTCAGATAAGGAGCACTGCAGACTGAAATCAAATAATGAAAGAACTTTGGAAGTGAACTGTTTGTAAGTTGACATAATGAAATGCGTGCTATTACATGTCTATCGGAATGAAATGGGGAGCCGTTAGAAGTTTAACTCCATCTGTTACTACTATTACTACTACTCCCAGACTACAACCACTGCAGTTACTCAGGTACTGCTAATATGCAAGGTTGGTTGTGAATTAGTAAATTAGGTAGCTGGCTTTGTGCCAGCAGGGGCTCTTTCACCTAGAGCATCCCGTAATACTACTGCAACGATTTCTGTTGATTACTTCCAGTAAACTACAAGTTTTAAATCCCGTTAGGAATAATCATTGAACCCCCGTACCCAACCCCTGCGTCAACGCAAATCTATCGGCCATGATTTAATACCAACCAAATAGGTAGCTTACTCAATGACAGATAACCTAAAACTCTCTCTCCCGGTAAATTTGCACTAGGTAATAGCTACTATTCATTTAAGATGGTTTCTATTACAGTTTGAGTCAATGTATAGGCTACACAGCTATGGTCAGTTCTACAACTGGTGTTATACCTAGGGTAAGCAACCGCAGTCGATCCATCGTCATCGCGTGGCTCTGCCTTATTCATTCGATAGGGTAAAACACCGCATGACCTGCAGCAGGCCAACGTCTATCAATGCATGCCACCCTCCGAAAAAGTACATTTGCATAACGCATCCGGACACCGGAGATGGGCATTAGTCGCGACTTGTTGTTGGTGAGAAACAGAGCTAAAGACCTCTACTCTCCTTTCGAAGTAGGGTAAAAACCCGCATGCTACAGGGGTGGACCATATACGATCCAACGTTGTACAACCCCAAAAACAAGTACATTATAACGCGTCCTGACATTGGAGCTAAAGACCTCTACTCTCCTTTCAAAGTAAGTATTTTCTCCAAAGTTAGAAATTAAGGCCAAATTTTAAGATTTAAACAGAGGGTAGTGAAATGGTGGTACAAGGCAGTCCAAATCTCACCAAAACACGTTCAACATTTTTACTTACAACTCAAAATATTTAGAAGATTGACGCCATCTCGATGTTTACGGAGTCGCTTGTGTCAATAAACTTCCCATTTCCTGTGATAAATCCGCACACCACTTGCACCCACAGACGCTGGGGCACTTTCATCACAACAATCGAACACGGTCCCTAACCGGCTTGTTTGTGTTAGTAAACAAAAAAAACTGTTTTGGTAGAAGACGACGACGAAGCGTGCACTTAGATAATTTTCTAAATAAATAGTAAAACATCAATATTTTACATATTTATGATGATTAATTTGAAAATATTCGTTATTGAAAAAGTAACTCGATTCTGACTCAAATTTAAGTAATTATTTTTCAGAATTAGAATGTTCGTTTAAGTCCTGTATTATGACGTCACGACATCTTGACTTTCGTACCTATTGTAAATAATTGCTACACTCAACTTTCTTGCAGAACAGTTTACCAGTTATTCATGCAGATTGTTATCAGCTATTCATGTAATTGTTTATAATCGTAATGCGCATATAGTATATGTTTATTATTTACTTTTTGGATATATGAAGATGTTTTACTGCCGGATTACCGCCGTAGTGTGACGCAATCGTTTTCGGTCCCTGGGCCTCTGTCTGTTTTCGCACCATAAGAAATTAATGGGGCCGAATTTGCAATGACCAGAAAGTCGTTAAAAGAGGAAAGTTAGCATTGAGGGGCATATGTTTTGATTGAGAAAAGTACAAATTTATACAATAGCTAGCTTGTAAAAAATAGTTGATTACAAAAAACTTGATTGACAACTAAGCAGCATACCTACTACCTATGGGTTTCAGAAACAGTGCAAGCATGTTTTTGGCAATATTTCTGTAACGAACACTTGTACCAGAACGAGATTTTGCTATAGTGTATTACACCCAGTGCTGTAATTTATAAGGGTATCGTGAATTACTAATAGTAAAGAATAATGATACTTGTCCTCGTACCAAGAGACAAAAACTCCATTATCCAGAAATGGATACGAACACATGTAAAAAGCTCCGCCTACCCTCTCCCCCCACCTCCATCGCCACCCCTGCCCTTCTTCCTTCCTTCACCTTCCTTTCTCTCTCTCTCTCTCTTGCCAATTGGTATGTGTTCACCCTCCAAACTTACACAAAACATGGAAATTTGGTGAAATTAGGCTATGTATTGGAAGTATATATACATAAATATTAAAGCAATTTTATCATTATAGCATTACTATGACAACTAGATCTAATTCATGGAAACAGTTTATGATAATGCATCGGCGTATGTGTGAAGCTCCACTAATGTGGCAACGATGATTTTGCCATTCTTAGCATGCAAACATTAAAGGTTACATTTATTTCTAGCATACAGTTATTAAAAAATTCAAAATACTAATATAGACTTAAATCAATGAAAAGTGCTAGCAAAAATAAAAATAAATAATCCACTAATTGTCATCTGCTCCGTGATGGTTTTCGGCAGCCAGATGTACGACAAGGTTAGAAACATTGGATTGTATCTACTTTAGAAATTTCTGTAATTTTTCTTGGTAATTTGGTTGCAAAAAAGGGATAATAGACATGAATTAAATAAACATTTTGAAATAACAAAGTAAAGTTAAACTAAATAATGAGTAAAGTAAACAATTAAGGGAATAAAGCTTTGCACATCATAAACAGTGTTATCTGCTGCTGCTAGTAACTGTGTTTGTTGAGTGAGCACTTAGGAACCAGGAACAGTAACATGGTTCAAGTGCAATGTGGAGTGAATTAAGACCAAAATGTGTATAATTACAATCAAATAAGCACTGTGGAGTTTCAGTTGTGATGGCAGTGAGGATAAAACCACTGATTACAAGGTAAAAATGAATTCAGTTCAAACCATGACCCCGGGAATAACAAGTTTCATACTTTCACTAATATAGGCAACAAAATGTTGTTTTATTGTGCTGATTACAACTGCAATCTTGAGTAAGATCAATAAACGTTACATATATAGGTTAACATTGTTCAAATGAGTGCTGGGAAGGCTGGAAAGATGGTGGACAGTCCGTGATTTAGACGGCCAGCCAAACGACCGCCGCCATATTGGATTTCAAAACTGCCTAGAAAACATATTTTACGAAGAGCGTCACATGCTTATTTTAGTTCGTATGGGGCTTTCATATATCACATTATGTTGAAGAAACTTCAATCTTTTGAATGGTATGCTTAGAGTTGTAATTGTATTCTTGTTTCACCAATTAAATATCGCTTGAATAAGACCCGGCCAGTGTGATGATGGTGGATCGTCCGTGATTGTTTACCCTATGAAAGCGCCATACAAATTAAAATAAGCATGTGAGCTCTTTGCAAAATATGTTTTGTTCATGAAACTTACCTGTCAGATATATATATAGCTGTATTCTCTGAAGTCCGACAGAATTTCTAAAACTTACGACACACGTAGTGGGAGTTAGGGTGGTTAGTACCCATTCCCGCCGCTGGGAGGCGGGTATCAGGAACCATTCCCATTTTCTATCAGATTTCTATCTCCACTGTCTCCTGAGGGGAGGTGGGTGGGTACTAAAAAACTAAAAAAGGGATTTTGACGTAAGGAAAAATCTATTTCTGGGCGATTGGCTCGTGTCGCCAGCGAAATATCCTTTAATCTATTATTTCTAGGGTAAATGTACTAACACATACCAGAGAATAAATAAAAAATAAAGAAAAAGGTCAGTTATAACTGACTCGCTCACCCTCCAAGAGGGTGTCGGTATGAACACTAGGCGAGTGAGACCACTACCACGAGCCAAAATGCCAATAGAAATCTCCCACTACAAAAACCCTCCATGAGGGGAGCCGACCCACAGAGTGAGCAGCTCGTACTACTACTACTCCATCCCATGCTGCCGACTGCTGCGCCTCTGGTGGCCATCCTGAAGTTAGCAGACAATCTTGGGCGAAGGGATGGGTAGGGTAGGGTGGGATTTCGCTGGCGACACGAGCCAATCGCCCAAAAAATAGATTTTTCCTTACGTCAAAATCCCTTTTCTGGGCTCAGCTCGTGTCGCTGCGCGAAATCGTACCAGAGAAATAGCACAAGATTGTAAACAAAAGTAATAAAATAAATCAGAATAGGTCTCAAAATAAAAGACAAAATAAATATAAAAAGAATATAATTGCTAAAAAGATACATATACACAGTGATACAAAAATAGAAATATGCTTAAATTACACTTAATTCTAATCATGTTTCTTAACATAATGTAATTTACATATATACGAGGTAAAATGGCTTACAGTATCGAAATGGTATCTGTGTAAAGGCATGTATCAAAAATATTATAGCAATTAATATAATCAATGAACAAATTAATCAACAATGATAATATATAAAGGAATGTATATGACTTAGTATACAAAACCCGTAACCATTATAAATAAGATGTATCCCCTAGCATAAAATAAGGGGTAACATCCATGAGATCAATATCTATCATCTGTGAGTGTCCCTAGCAAAAAATAAGGGGTGGGGCACCCACTACACCATCATAAAAGCAGCTAAGACACAAGGTGAATGTAAATGAACAAGGCAGGAATAGACGAACTGTTGGGTGAGGCAGGTAGAAAGGAGGACTGAATCTTCTACTACAGATTAGCTAGAGTCAGGGGAAACTATGTACCCGCTGCTACTGCTGAAAATTTCAGAGCTTCCAAGGACTTAAGGTAATGACGTTTGAACACTGTCGGCGATTTCCATCGGTATACTTTTTCAACTCATCGAAGTTCATATGTTGGCGAAATAAATTGAGGTGGCTACTGCCCTGACATCATGTGCTTTCGGGAAAGAGTCAGGATTGGCTTGCTTAATAAAGTACAGGATTTGTTGCCTGATGCCCTTTAATGGATAAAGTTCCACCTTTTTCCCTCTTAAAGAGGGGACCCGATGAGGATGAGGAGGTCCTGGACAGAAAGGCTCGTAAGGTTGAAACAGGGCAAAGAGATACATCTTGTGGAAGGGGTAGTACCTTCCAAGGTTCCCACCTCACAAAGGATCTTCATTCTTTGCTAAAAAGCTACGTTCCGGAGAAAGTAGGACTTCCCCTGTGGGAAGGAATTGAATAATGATCCGATCTCTGGATAAAGCCGACAGTTCTGAAATTCTTGCTCCTGAAGCTAAGCTTAATAAAAATAGGGTTTCATACATCAACTTACCTGTCAGATATATACTAGCTAAGACTCCCGTCGTCCCCGACAGAAATTCAAATTTCGCGCCACTCGCTACAGTAGTCAGGTGATCTACCGGCCTGCCCTGGGTGGCAGGACTAGGAACCATCCCCGTTTTCTATCATATTTTCTCTGTCGCCGGTGGTATCAACATTGTTGTTATTACCTCCTGACTTGGATTCTTTTTTCAACATTTGATCAACGTTTTTTCGGCTTTTTTGGTGACGTATTTGGATCGTGTTTTGGCATTCGCTACTGTGGACTGTTTTTGGAATAACTCTTTTGGAATTTTCTCAGTATGTCTGATTCTAATGTGAGTGTGAGAATGTGTGTGAATGTAGGCTGCAGGGTGAGGATACCGAAAGCTTCGGTTGATCCTCACACTGTATGCCGTAAATGTAGGGGAGTTTCAGTGTTCTGCTTTTAACACTTGTAAGGAATGCGAGGGTTTGAATGCAGAAGAATGGAAGACTTTGACTTCTTATTTGAAGAAGTTAGAGAGGGAGATTAGACGATTGAAAGGTGTGAGTTCAAGGCCTATTGAGCCTTTCACTGATAATTCTAATCCTACTGATGTAGATTCTCCCTATGTATCTCATTCTCAGAGTGCTTTTTCGGATTCGGCATCGGAAATCGCCAATCTGAAAGCTACAATTAGAGACATGAAGTCCAAGATGGCTGACTTCAAAGGTAAGGCTAGTGAAAGTGAGCATTACATGAAGTGAGTTCTCCCAGTGTTGTGGAGGGGGCGTTTGATCGTCCCTGCGACGCTCCCAGGCCTAGACCTCTTCCAAGCTCACAAGCCCAGAGGAGAAGGAAAGTCGAAAGCCTTAAGAATTGTTGTGGGGAATCCCCAACGGTCAGGACGTCCCTTCAGCTAGCTCTGCTTCGTGGCAGGCGGGGCTCAGGGCGCTATAGAAAAAGCCGTCCTTCGCGAGGGTTTCTCGTCCTCTCCCTCTCCCTCACCTAAACGAGGGTGGAAGGAGTCGAAATTATCGAGGACCGCTGAAGCGTCATATGAAGCAAGACATTGATTCAAGCCCAGAGCGCTTCTCGGATGACGCCCCGTCTGCTATTAAGAAGGCGAAGGTGGCGTCAGCGTCACCTGACGCTTATGAGGAAGTACCACATCATGCTTCTTCCCCGAGTGATGACGAGAGGCGTCATGCACTAGACGTAGGAGAAGCCTCAAGAAAGATAATTATGGCGGTTCAGGAACAACTGTCATCTCTTGTGGGAGTTTTAGCGCCCCGTCGGAAGGACGTGACGCTTCCAATTAAGAAGTCTCGTCCTCTCGCACCTGCTCGAAGAACGGGGGCTGACGAGTGGTAGTAAGACAAGAAGATCGAAAGACGTCTTTCTAGAAGTGAAGCGTCATTTCAAGCGGATCTTAGACGTGAACGCGTCCGTCCAAGATTGTGACGCCGAGTAGGAAGCCCTTAGAGAGCGAAGCGTCTTCCATGACGCGAAGCGTCATCAAAACGTCAACAAGACATGTCATACATGACGCTCGGAGAGCGGGAAGCGTCATACAAGACGTCTTCTAAGCGCAGAGAAGCGCAGGTTGTGACGCCTTCCAAGTCGATCAGAACGGGGAAAAGGAAAGACTTTCATTCCATTAGCCCCTCTCCTATCAGGAGTTTGTCTCCTCCAGAGGAAAGAAAGCTCTGAAAGGAGAACGGAAAATCAGAATTATCACGAGTTGGAAGAAAACTCGGATGATGACGATCATGGAAGAGAGGGCTTGTCTAACTATAAAGTGTTGACTACCCTGCTTCTGGAGGAATACGGAGACGAGTTGACTCCGGCTGCTCCTTCTTCTCCGCGCTCGCTCTTTTCGAGTGCGAAGGCGAAGAAGCCTTCGTCTTTTCTGAAGATGAAGCCCACCATCTCGATGAAGCGGGCTTTAAACGCCTTAGACTCCTGGATGAAGTCGAAGAAAGACTTAGTCAGGACAGTATTTTTGCATGCCTCCAGCAAGGTTAGCTGGGAAAAGAGGCAGATGGTACAAGACGGGGGAGGTTATATGGGTATCGCTCTCCCTTCTACAACAGAGGCAGACTTTTCGACGTTAGTTGACGCTTCAAGGCGTCCTAGTCTTAATTCTGCTCGTATTACATGAGTATTTTAGAACTGGATCATCTCCTCAAGGGACTTTTCCATGTATTGGAATCTTCAACTTCTTAGATTGGTCCCTTGGGGTGATTGTCCAAGAAAGCTCTCGATTTCACAGGGAATCGAACCTGAAGCCCTGTATGCATTTTGTCTTGCATCGACAAAGCGGTACAGGATGTATCTTTTTAAGTCTCTTCATTATTTGGAGCAGGTCTTTTGAAGAAAAGGACGGTGTATGGCGCCTTCTTAACAAAGGCAGTCTCACATCCGCAGAGGGCAAGCTCTACTGGATGCACCTCTGTCTGACTATTTGTTCCCTTCTCAGTTAGTGAAGGACGTGGCTCACTCTTTAACTGAGAAGGCGACTCAAGATCTTCTGACGCAGTCGGCTAGAAAGAAGAAACCTCTTTTTGTTTCTGACAAGAAAGAACCTAGCACTTCTATGCAGCCCTTTCGAGGTGGTCCGATCTCCAGACCTCCCGCAAGAAGGAAGGCTCCAGAGAAGAGAAGTAGCTCCGCCTTTGTCCCTTTAAAAGGGAACCAAAATGAAACATTTCTCCTCCAAGCACCAGTAGGTGCCAGCTCCTGCGACGCTCCCAGGCCTAGAACCTACTTCCAAGCTCACAAGCCCAGAGGAGAAGGAAAGTCGAAAGCCTTAAGGAGGTTGTGGGGAATCCCCAACAGTCAGACGTCCCTTCAGCTAGCTCTGCTTCGTTGCAGACGGCTTCAAGGGCACTATAGAAAAGCGTCCTTCGCGAGTTGGTTTTCTCGTCCTCCTTCCCTCTCCCTCACCTAAACTAGGGTGGAGGGAATTGAACTTGTCGAAACCGCTGAAGCGTCATAGGACGCCTGACAGGGATTTTAGTCCGGAGCGTTTTTCTCAGATGACTCTCCGTCTTCTAGCAAGAAAGCGAAGGGGGCGTCAGCGTCACCTGAAGTGTACGCAGAAGTAACCACCCTTTCCTTTTTCCCCACCGAGTGATGACGAAAGACGTCATGCACTGGACGTGGGAGAAGCGTCAAGAAAATCATTATAGCAGTTCAAGAGAAACTGTCATCTCGAACGCAACGTCGGAAGGACGTGACGCTTCCAATTAAGAAGTCTCGTCCTCTCTTACCTGTTCAACGACAAGCGTCATACAGACTGGGAAACGGCTAACGGCTTACAGAAGCGTTTAGTGCGAGAGCGAGAAACAGGTGCTTACGAGAGTTTCGTAAACGCCAGGAGAGAGGTAAGACGTCTTTTAGACGCGAAGCGTCATTGGAAACGGAAGCATAGCATGACGCTCCGTCCAATATTTTGACGCCAAGGAGGACGCCTTTGGAGAGCGGAGCGTCTTCCAAGCGAGAAGCGTTCATCGAGACGTCACCAAAAGACGTCATCCATGACGCTTGGCAAACGGGAAGCGTCATGTAAGCATGAAGAGTCTTCTAAAATTCTAGAGAAGCCGAAGCTTATGACGCCTTCCAAGACTATGAGAGCGGGAAAGAGAAGGATTATCATTCTCTTAACCCTCTCCTGTTAGGAGTTTGTTTCCGCAAGAAGAAGAAGGTTCGGAAAGGAGAGCGGAGACGCTTTTAGATCCCGAGTTAGAGGAAAACTCGGATGACAAATATAGTGGAAGAGAAGGTCTGTCTAACTAGAAGGTGTTGACTACCCTTCTTCTTGAGGAGTACGGGGACGAGTTGACGCCCAACACCACCCCACTTGCCTACATTCGCAAAAACAGGGAGGGACACACTCATCGTTCCTTTACGAGCCCACGAGAGACCTATTTACTTTGGACTATCACAGTAACATTTCCCTGATGACAAGGTTCGTACAGGGAGAAAGGAATGTGAGGGCGGACAGGCCTCCAGCAGGAGGAACCAGGTCCTTCATACAGAAGGGACTCTACACGAGGAAGTGTGTCTCGATCTCTGGTCTATGTGGGGAACTCCTCATGTGAGTTCTTAGCAACATTCATTTCAAATAAGGCTCCCAGTGTTTTGCTCGGTCGTGAAGATCCCAGAGCAACTTATGGTAGATGCCTTCCGGCTAAAATGGGTATCGAGAGACGTTTAGCTTTTCCCCCATTCAAAATCCTGGGGTTAGTAATGAAAAAGTTTGTGGCGTCAAAGGAGACGAGGATGACGTTAATAGCCCCCTTTTGGCCGGCCCGAGGAGAGGGTTCACGGAGGTGGTAGAGTGATTCGTAGACTTCCAAGATCCCTACCCGGAAGGACGGATCTTCTCATACAAACATCAAACCTCTCCGCTCTCGCTCTGACTGCCTTTCGACTATCGAAAGACTTGTCAGAGCGAGAGGCTTTTCTCGCGAAGTAGCAAGCGCGATCGCGAGAGAACGCAGAACCTCCACTACAAAAAGTATACCAGTCGAAGTGGAAGGCATTTAGAAGGAGGTGTAGATCCAAGAAGTTGTCCTCCTCCACTACCTCTATAGCGGAAATTTGCGGATTTCCTGCTATTCCTGAGAGAAAAATCTCATCTAGCCGTATCCACAATAGAGGGATATAGAAGTATGCTCCCGGCTGTATTCAGGAACAGAGGATTAGATCGGGAAGGCAGATGAAGATCTCCACGATCTCATAAGTCTTGTGAGACTTCAAAGTCTAAGGAACCAGTACCTAACCGAACTGAACCTAGACGTAGTTCTAAAGTATGGTCATCGGAAAGATTCGAACCTCCTCATCGGGCATCGTTTAGAGACATTACCCGAAAATGCATATTCCTATTATCTTTAGCTACGGCAAAGAGAATTAGTGAATTGCATGCTCTGCAGGATGAAGTAGCATTCAAAGGAGACTCAGCGATTTGCTCGTTTTAAGACCCTGTTTTTAGCGGAAAACGAGAATCCTACGAATCCCTGGCCTAAGTCATTCGAAGTCAAAGGCAGTCGAACTCGTAGGCAGAGAAACAGAGAGGTCTCTCTGTCCTGTAGAGAGCTCTGAAGTTCTACCTTCAGAGAAGCATCAAGGTGGCTCTAGACAAGGTCTTTGGGGCGCGGTAAAAGAACCCAGACTGATGTCCAAGAATGCGCTGGCATTCGTTGTAAGAAACGTCATTACAGACACTCATAAGGCCTGTCCTGACGAACAGTTACAACTGTTGAGAATAAAAGCTCATGAAGTGAGAGCTATAGCGACGTCTCTCTCGTTTCATAAGAATATGTCGTTAAAAACATAATAGATACGACATTTTGGAGATGCAACTCAGTATTTGCATCGCATTACTTGAAAGACGTGCGTGGGACATATGAGAAGTGTTTTCTCTAGGTCTTTCGTATCGGCGGATACGATTCTGGTACGGGAGCCGACACCAATCCTTAAAACGTTATACGGTTTTCTTCTTTTGGTTTTTATTGGTCATGGTCGAGTCTCTTCTAACAATAGAGGACTTAGGCTAGCACGGGCGGCCGTCTATGTTGTTCAGTAAGAGAATTCTTGTCATATCCAATTAGTTGAGTATAATTTTTGAAAATTATGTATGTGTGCGTAGTGATTTTGAGTTACGATTGTTGTGACGAGTTCGGGAATACAACTCTTAACAATCTGTAGTTCTAACTTATGGTTAGGATCAGGTGGTCGGGATTGGTTGTGTGCTCCTTCATAAGGTGTATTGTCATATAAGTGGATCAGCACCCATTGACAAAGTCCTTTTAGGCTTCTGCCGAAGTAAGTGGGTAAGACCCTTCCCATCGGCAGACCCACAAGAACTCTTGGCCATAGATCATATATCTCGCTAAAGTTTCTTGAGGTGATGCAGACTACTGGCAAACACCCACGAAGTCTACCACCTATCAGGTAGGAACCAAGGTTTTATTTATACCTACAACATATGTTGTTTACCTGTCTATTCCATATAGAAGCTGTCTCTTACCCTCCACCGAAGGGTGCCAATCAGCTATGTATATATCTGACAGGTAAGTTGATTGTATGAAAATGATATTGTTATGTTACAATAAAGTTTCATACATACTTACCTGGCAGATATATACAATTAAAGGCCCACCCAGCCTCCCCGCAGAGACAGGTGGAAGAGAGAAAATATGATAGAAAACGGGGATGGTTCCTAGTCCTGCCACCCAGGGCAGGCCGGTAGATCACCTGACCTACCTGTAGCGAGTGGCGCGAAATTTGAATTTCTGTCGGGGACGACGGAGTCTTAGCTATGTATATATCTGCCAGGTAAGTATGTATGAAACTTTATTGTAACATAACAATATCATTTTTTCTTAAGAGCATTATAAACGAGCATGTGTCATTATCGGTTTCTGAAGCCAGTTTTAGAACATCGTTTAAGAACCATGAAACTGACGTAGGCCTTACAGAAGGTCTAAGTCTAGCACATGCCTTAGGAATAGACGAGAAGTAGGAATCCGTCAAGTCTATGTTGAACCCAAATTGAAATATCTTTTTCAAGGCTGACTTGTTTGTCGTAATCGTGCTAGCTGCTAAACCTTTTTCAAATAAGGATACTGAAAAAGGATATAGCTGAATTAACTGTCATGATTCTAATATCTGATTCTCTCAGGAAGATTGCTAACTTTTTGACAGCAGCATCATACTGTCTCAAAGTTGAATCCCTTTTATCGGATTCCAAGAAGAGAATTCTGAGGGGTCAATATTCGCATCTCTTTTTGCCGCAAAACTTCATGAAATCCATAAAGTTAGGGTTTTGAGAATCCCTGAGGAAGCGAACACAGTCTTCGTTTGTACTGACTGGGAGAGCCTGGATTGGGGATCCGAAGAGGACGAAGGCCCAGTTTCCAGAATAGGGGATACCAACTTGCTCTTCGGCCAGTCTGGGGCTACTAGAGCCACTTGACCCTTGAATGTCCTGAGTTTTGTTTTAAAACTTTCATGAGAAGATTCACTGGAGGAAGACATAAATCTTCTTCCAGTTGTTCCAGTCTAGAGCCAGGGCGTCCGTGGCATAGGCCAGAGGGTCCAGGTTGGGGGCTACATAACACGGCAGTTTGTGGTTCGCTTGAGATGCGAAGAGATCCACCTGTAGCCCTGGAACTCTTTGAAGGATCCATTGGAACGAACTGTTGTCCAGTGACCATTCCGACTCTAGGGGCACTGATCGGGATAGGGCGTCTGCTATGACGTTTTCTCACTCCAGCTATGTGAGTGGAGGAGAGATGCCAACTGAACTTGTCTGCCAGGGAGAAGATGGCTACCATGACATGATTTAGATGACGTGACTTGGAGCCTCCTCTGTTTATACAATGTACTACCACTGCGCTGTCCAGGACTAGCTTTATGTGGGAGTACTTTGGTGGGCGCAACCTTTTTAGAGTCAAGAACACTGCCATTGCCTCCAGTACGTTTATATGGAACTGACGGAACTGAGGTGACCAAGTTCCTTGAACCTTTTTTAACCTGGGAATACCCTCCCCAACCGCTTAAGGACGCGTCTGTGTGGATGGTGATCCCTGGTGGAGGGAACTGAAGGGGTACTGACACTGACAAATTCTTGACTTTCGCCCACGGCCGAAGTCGATTCTTTAGAATCAAGAGGGACTGAGGATAGTTGTCCCTGGACCTGACATTTGCTCGTGAGCGCCAGATTCTGGTTAGGTCTTTCAGTTTGGCTTTCATTAAGACGTTCGTCACTGATGCAAACTGGAGAGAAACCCAGGATCCTTTCCTGAGTCCTCCTTGACGCCAGTTTGTGACTTAGAAATTGCTTGACTGACTTCGCTATTTCTTTCCTTTTGGTGGTTGATGGAATCGACAGAGTATGGGAGGATAGATTCCATTGAATGCCCAGCCACTGAAAGTTTGACTCTGGAGTGAGTCTTGACTTGGTCCTGTTTATCTTGAAGCCTAGATATTCCAGGAACTGAATCACTTTCAGTGTAGCTCTGTTGCATTCCTCGACTGTTGAAGCCCAGAATCACCAATCGTCGAGATACGCTACTACCATAATCCCTTGTGTCCTGAGTTGTTGCACTACCACTTCCGCTAGCTTCGTGAACACCCTGGGTGCCACGTTGAGTCCGAAGGGTAACTACCTTGAAGGAAGAATGTCTGGTCTCCTATCTTGAAACCCGATACGGACGGAAGTGTCTTGCAATAGGGATATGATAGTAGGCGTCTGTAAGATCGATAGAGGTGGTGACGGCCCCACGGGGAAGTAAGGTCCGCACCTGCGAGATCGTGAGCATCTTGAACTTGTCGCAGCGGATGGCTAAGTTTAAGCGGGACAAGTCTAAGATTACCCTTCTTTTTTGTGAGCCTTTCTTTGGCACGCTGAACAAGCGACCTTGAAATTTTAACTCTCTTGACTCTCGCTATAGCTCCTTTCTGAAGGAGGTCCTCCGCGTACTCTGTCAATTCCTTGGAAGGAAGTTGACGGAAAGGTCTGGATGGAGGTGGGTTCGTCAACCAGCTCCAACCCAGGCCTTTTTGACACTATGCTCTGAGCCCCATTCGCTGAAGTTCCACCGGTGGCGAAAGTGAAACAGCCTCCCTCCTACCTGAAGTTCTTCATTGGTTCTGGTACCGCCTCGGCCTCCTCTGAAGTGCTTTTCCCCTATTAAAGGGGCCTCCCGATCCTCTCCCACGGAAAGAAAGGAACGCTTACCTCTGCCTCCCTTACCCGAGCGGTCATACTTCTGTGAAGCTTGACTCTCGAAGGCTTGATTGTAAGCTGGAGAGATGGCGTAAGAGGTGGAGGGCTGAGGCTGAGGGGATATCACATAAATTGGCTGTGATTGAGCTTTAGAAGTGGAAGGTTGGGCTGTTTGCACTAAGGGCACCGCTGGAACTTGCTGAGGAAAGCGTGGCTGCTTTTTCTGGTAAGGTTGGAAACGCCTGGGTTTCCTCTGCCCCTTACCTTTAGCTGTTAGGTCTTGCCTCCTCTTAGCCGTAAGGCCCCCAACGGTCCTTAAGGCTCTGGTTCAGCCTCGTAGCCTCTGACTGGACTTCCTTCACCATAGCTTCTGGGAAGAGATCTGCTCCCCAGATGTTAGACGAGAGTAAACCTATTCGCTCATGCCGAATGGTTGCCTCTTGTAGGACATGCTTCCTACAATTCGTTCTAGCAGTGGCAAACTCAAACATATCTGACTGTACCGTTTGAGTCAGGGATTTGGTCATGAGCTTAAAAAGCGGTTCTGAGCCATAGGCTATGGTTGCTACCTCGGTCATAGCCATAGAGTTGATTGATCTGGCTAATCGCGATTTTCGCGTCAAATTCAGCCTGAATAAGGCTATCTGGGAGCCTGGGTAGCTTTTCACCAAACTGCTCCATAGCACAGTCCGGTTTTGAGTTTGCCAGATGAAGGTGTTCGCAAGTCTTCCCACAATCTTCGGCTGCGGTGAGGGAGTAACGGAGATGTGGGATCTGCTTCCTTCAATTGAGGTATGGGTTCCCCCTTCTGGGCCGCTGGGATGGTAGACCTCGCGATCTTTGTCAGGAACGGAGCGGGGTACTCTCATCCATTGTGAAAATGGTAAAGGGACTCTTAAAAGGTTGTATCTGGTATTAGAACAATCCATGTCCTCTAAACACCTGAGCCATCTCTCTGAGCCTGGTCTCGTGAATAGAGGACTGTCCTCCTTTGGTACCCTATCATCCCGAACCATGGCTGAAGCTGTGAGCCTTGCGTAGCCTATGAACGGAGGCTGGAGGTCTTCCGGGTAGAACTCGAAGTCCTCTATCCTTCGAGTTCCAAATTCCGGTATAGAAATGAGACCGTCTTGGAAGGGGCGTATGACGCTACTCTCCATGGGTTGTTTCATCGAGAACGGAGGTAGCGAGTCATACGGAGGAAGCTGAGTTCCACTTGTATTGGAAAGTGGAGGAGAGGCTAGAGGGGCTTCTCTCAGTCCGGCTATAATGGAGTCTTGGGAAGTAATCCTATCCGACAAAGAGAGATCATTTGTTCCATGCTACTCTTTAGGGACCCAACCAGGTCGCCCACCTGTTTGCAACACGCCAGCATTGGAGTCCAAAGCCGGAGCTGCTGCAGAGGTGGAGGGGTGGCTCTGAATCGAACCAAGGGTAGCGGAACTGGTGACTCTGCCGGAGTGCGAGATCTCTCTCTGGAGGATTTACTCCTCGAGGACTTAGAGCCGGAGCTAGAAGCTTTAGACCTGTCTGCTCCGGGATTCCCAGCCGGAGACTTACGCGAGGAGGATGAAGCCGAAGTCGTCTTCTTAGACGACGACGACGTCTTAGTCAAGGATTTCACTGCTTGACCCTTGACCTTAGGTCTAACGAAGCGTTAGGAGGAGTATAAAATTCATCACCTGTAAAGCCTTGGAAGGATGGAGAGGTTGCAGGAGTAGAAGAAACAGTTACGCCCAAGGGTGACCCTTGGGTGTCCACCTTACCTACCTCGACCAACAGGTCGTCTACACCTACCATAGGTTCCACATTAATATCTAAAGTCGCGACGTCCGTGGAGATATCCTGTCTTGGTCAGTTAATGAGGCAGCCAGCTGTTGTTGGATGAAGGCGATAGTCGGGGCCGCCTCTACTGGGTCGACGTATCCTGTCGCCTTGCCTCCGGGGAAGATTAATACCGCCAACCCGTTTTCTCTAGGATGTAGGGCATACCCTTGGCGGCGTTCTTCCCACCAACCGCCGACCCAGGCCCCGCAGGGTTGCCAGTGCGGTATCCCTCACTGCCGGCGCCTGGAAGAGAGGCCGTAGATTAGATTTAAGAATCACTTAAAACTAAAACTTAAAGTATAACTTAAACTTAGATGCCTTAAGTTAAAGTGAATGATGAAAAACTTAAGCACTAAAACAGAAGCGGAGCAGCTACCGGAGATGGAATACTTACCCCGTCTAAAAGCTGGCTCACCAGATCGTAACATATGGTACACGTCTCATGGTACCAGACTGGATGTCCCCGTGCGGAGTCGCGCATGGAGCATGGGACCGGCAAACTTCGTGTCCACATGGGTCCTGAAGTGTGGCGGCGCATCCCTCCCCGGATGCTCACAGTTGGTGGCCTGTAAGTGGGAAGACACATGAGTATCTAAAGAACATCATTACAGGCTAAAGGACAGAAGAACGAAATCCGTTGCATGCCGGAGCTCGGAAAAAATTTGGGCATAACCCCTCCTGCTTCGCCTGAATAGGCTATAATCCCGGAGAGATCCGGTAAGACATGTAAGGGAGGGGGGGGATGGTTTAAGGTACTTAAGATAAACTTATAGTTAATCTAATAACACTTAAACCTAAAACTCAAACGAACCGGACCAAGTCCAGTGCGTAGCGGAGTGTAGTAACTCAGCAATACGGTAAGGTTAGCAGGGACCCACTGTATGTTCCGGTCCACTCTACTGGGTGGACTAACATCTTTCCGCTGGATGCCAGGACTCCGGTCAGGAAAGGAGCCCTAGTAAGGTGGGAAAGAGCGAGAAGACATACAGGCTCGAGCTAGCACGGAGCGACAAGGTAGCAACGGATGGGGGGAAAGGCCACGTACCCCCCACCACAGTTACCACCCGGCCAGACCGAGAAGCCGGAGAGGTCGAGTCCAGTCTGGGTCTGTCCCGTCTCCCTAGCCCCCTCCGCCTGGGGGAGAGAGGGAGGCAGGCTCGGGTATGTGGAGCGAGCATGGGCAGACCGACCCACCCTCCTCCGACTCTATGGAACAGCGGGAGTGGGGGGGGAAGGTGACTGGGCAGGCGTCTGGCTGTCTCGTGATCACGTAGTGACCACGAGGCGTAATAACCACCAAGACAACTAAGCCTAGGACAAACCAACTGATCAGAGAGATGCTATCGGGGGAAGCAACTGAACTGAAAAGCAGTAGCATATAGGCCCACTGGGCCAAAACCAACTGATCAGAGAGATGCTATAGGGAAGCAACCGAACTGATGAGCGGTAGTATAGGCTCAATGAGCCAGGACCTAGGCTAAGCCAGACGCCTAACTAACCTAAATATAACAAAATACATAGTATAAAATTAAATAAAATAAAAGAAAGAAAGCAATATAGTAGGAGAAAAAATCCAGGAGTGTACGACTAACCCGAAGGCAAGTCTACCACTCAAAGCTAGTCAGAGGCCGATACTAAGAGCCGGGACTAGGGTCTGGATAGAAGAAGCCTACATAAGGTAAAGACATGCATGCATGACAAACCTGAGTAGACAGTACCCTAAGTAAAACGGATAATTAATATAGAGCGTACATAGATAAGGGGATGTTCTAGGTATGGGAGACCAAGAACGAACCCACCACGAGGCAGAAACCATGCTGCCATGCTTCCGACCAGAGTTCGTATTTATACCTAAAAAACGGCAAATACTGTCTCAGGGCCGGAAAAAAACCAACTAAACCATAAATACTGAGTACTTAACTTAGCTGCTGCGATAGCTGCACGCTCCATTATAGATAAATCCAACGAAAGGGCACAAAAAACACAGAGAGAAAAATAGCACGTGTGATCGTGTGCGCTAACTGAAAGGATGGCCACCAGAGGCGCAGCAGTCGGCAGCATGGGATGGAGTAGTAGTAGTACGAGCTGCTCACTCTGTGGGTCGGCTCCCCTCATGGAGGGTTTTTGTAGTGGAGATTTCTATTGGCATTTGGCTCGTGGTAGTGGTCTCACTCGCCTAGTGTTCATACCGACACCCTCTTGGAGGGTGAGCGAGTCAGTTATACTGACCTTTTTCTTTATTTTATTTATTCTCTGGTATGTGTTAGTACATTTACCCTAGAAATAATAGATTAAAGGATATTTCGCGCAGCGACAACGAGCTGAGCGCCCAGAAATATATATATCTGCCAGGTAAGTATGAACAAACTTTATTGTATCTTAACAATATCATTTTGTTCATGAAACTTACCGGTGTTGTAAACATCTGTTTACACACCTCCGCCTCAGGATTTTGGAAAACTTTTCATTGCTTGAGTATCCTCTTGACTTTTTGGTTTTTTGATTGGATCGATAGCTTGGCATACGTGACTTGGACTGTTTTGAATTTGGCTTAGATTTTTTCCTTAAATATGTCTGGATGTAGTTCGGCTAGCGCCAGGGTGTGTTCGAAAGTGGAATGCAAGGTTAGGCTTCCTAAAGCCTTGGCTGATCCTCACACATTGTGTAAAGGGTGTAGGGGGCAAGAGTGTAAATATGATTTGCGCTGTAATGAGTGTGAAAGCTTGGATGATTTACAATGGAAGACGTATGAATCCTACGTAAATAAGTTAGAGAACGTGATAGGATTAGGAGGTCTTCCTCCAGGAGTAAGTCGGGTAGCAGACAGGGTCTTAATGTATCCCCTTCTAACCCTCCTTTAGATTTTGTGTCTCCTAACCCCATAGTGTTGCCTTCGGGCCCTCAAGTGGTGTCTGCGGAGGGTAATGCCCTTTCGCTTATCCTGGATTCATTGAAGACGCTTAGAATCTAAAGTGCTGCCCTTGAAAACAGGCAAAATAAGTGCAGTGATAGTGCCCCTAGTGAAGTGGAGGGGGCGTCAGATCGGCTCTATAGCGCCTCTAGGCTGGGACCTCTGCCGGACTCCCAGGACTCAGGGAGAGGGCATGTCGAAGGCCGAAAGGAGGGTTACGGGGAACCCCACCGATCTGACGTCCCTTCAGCAGTTTCCTGGACGCTTCCCAGGCTGCTAAGGAGCGTGCTCGAGCACGTATCCTGAAGGATTGTTTTCTCGTCTCCGACGCGTCCTCCCCGCGCAAGGGGTGGGAATCTCGTTCAGATTCGCGACCTTTGAAGAGGACTCTTCAAGAGCTTGACGCTTCACGTCATGCTTTGTCTGAGTGGCATTCTTCTCCGGAAAGCGTAGCTTTTCCGCCCCAGAAGAAGTCTAGGACGTCATCCGACGATGACGCCCGCGAGCGCCCCAGTCGCTCTAGAGCCAAGGCTGTTCCTGGGAGAAGGAAGAAGGCGTCCCCTCGCCCCTCTCCTTCTCACAAACGCAGCTCGTCTCCGCGTAAGGAGACATCTCAGACGGAGATCATCATTGCTATGCAACGGCAACTGGACGCTTTACTGAAGCAGAAGGAGACGGTTCCTCGTCGCAGGAAAGACGATAGACTTCCTATCAAGAGAACTAGGCAGTCTTCTCCAACGGCTCCTCTTTCGTCCCCGTCTTCTGATTTTTCGCCCTCTAGACTTCGTTTTGCTCCCCAGGGTTCGTCTAGAGGTGACGTTAGACGCCAGGTTAGAGAGAGATCTCTGCATGCTCCTCTCTCTTCCCGTAAAGAGGACGCTCGGCGTTCCGACTTCGACGCTTCTGCTGACGACGATTTTGTAGCTGTCGGACGGACTTCTATGCGTTCGGCCCCTCTTCGACATGACAGTGTTGATGCTCTACGATACGCTAGTCGGGCAGTTGATCAAGTTTCTTCGCGGGACGTTCGTAAGGACGCTTCGCGGGACGTTAGAAGAGTCTCTATGATGGACGCTCCTTTGGACGCTCGGTCGGACGCTGATTTGGACGCTCGAGAGAACGCTAGGTTGGACGCTCAGATGGACGCTCGTAGACGTTCTAGTAAGAGCTCTGTGGACGCGAATGTGGAAGTTCGCTGTCACTCGGATGTTGTTCCGAGGCTTTGGCTGACGCTTCTCGTCTTATTTCTTCTTCACGTTCGCCTCTAAAAGGTGGATTCCTGATCCTGTGACTGTTAAGGATCCGTTACCCTCTTCTTCTCTTCATCGTTCGGATAGGAGACTTGGAGCTAAAGGACTTCTGCCTCTTCCTTCGGATTTGCACTCGGGTAGGGAAGAAGGAGAACTTAGCGGTTCTTCTGAGGATGTTGATGAAGAACAACCTGCTACGTCTGCTTCGTCAGATTATCAAGTTTTGGCACGACTACTTCGTGATTCGTTTGGCGATACTTTCCAGCCTGCTGCTCCTCCTTCTCCTCCTTCTCAGTTTTCGTCGTCGAAGACAAGCAAGACTCCAGGTTTCGTGAAGATGAAGACGTCGTTATCTACTAGAAGAGCTTTCCGGAAGGTTAACGCCTGGATGGAGTCTAGGAAAGCAAAGGGAAGGACTACTTTCGCCTGCCTCCGTCTAGACTTAGCGGTAGGCAGGGATGTGGTATGAGACAGCGAGGAATTAGGATTGAAGGTTCCTACGTCTGCTCAAGGTGATTTTCGCCAGCGTGGTTGATGCCTCAAGGAGGGCCCTTTTAGCCTCAGCTAAAGTATCATGGACGACTTCACCGAACTGGACCATCTTTTGAAGGGACTGTTTAGGTCCTTAGAGGTCTTCAACTTCTTAGACTGGTGTCTTGGAGCTTTAGACAACCAATCTCGTAAGCCAGACTCGATCAGCTTGGGGGGAGCTGTTCCAGTGTATTGTCATGCATGGACAAGGCCGTCAGGGATGGCTCAGAGGAGTTAGCCTCTCATTTTTCAGCAGGCGTGCTTAAGAAAAGGTCGCTTTATTGCAACTTTGCGGCTAAGTCTGTCTCTCCCGCACAGAGGACAGAACTTTTGTATGCTCCCTTCTCGAGTCATCTCTTCCTCCAAGCTATGGTGAAGGATCTGGCAGTTAGTCTGCAAGAGAAAGCCACTCAAGACCTGTTGGCTCAGTCTTCGAGACGTCCGGCTGGCCCTTCAACGTCGTCAGGAGCCCCCCCCAACCGTTTAGAAAGCAGAAGCCCTTTCGTGGAGGGACTTCCGCTAGATCGTCTCCTCGAGGAAGAAGCCTTCCTAGAGGTAGAGCCCTTCCAAGTCTAGGGGCAAGAAGTGAGAGATCGTGCCTTCAGTCACCGGTAGGAGCCAGGCTGCAGTTGTTTGCAGAAGCCTGGAGAGTAAGAGAGGCAGACACCTGTCTCTCGACGTCATAGAGAAGGGTTACAAGATCCTTTCATAAAAGCCGCCCCCGTTGACTTCCACTCCCAGGGACTTGTCCCCATCGTATCCTCAAACAAAGCGAAAGATACTTTTCGACCTGCTCGAGAAACGAGCAGTGGAACAGGTTTTTAGACCTGGCAACGCCAGGATTTTACAACAGATTGTTTTCTTGTACGAAACAATCGGGAGGGTGGCGGCCCGTCTTGGATGTAAGTCGTCTAAACCTCTATATGAAAAGCAGAGGTTCAAGATGGAGACACCTCAGTCAGTTCTGGGGGCTTAAGACCCGGAGATTGGATGGTATCACTCGACCTCCAGGACGCCTACTTTCACGTCCCGATACATCCCCAATCGATGAAGTACCTTCGGTTCGTACTGAAAGGGAAGGTATTTCAATTCAGGGCTCTTTGTTTCGGACTGAGTACGGCCCCTTTATCTTCACCATCTTAATGAAGAACGTGGCGAGGTGGCTCCATCTTTCCAACATCAGAATCTCGCTCTATCTGGACGACTGGCTCATACGAGCCTCCTCGCAGACCCGGTGCCTGAAGGACTTGCAAACGACTCTGTCTTTAGCTGCGTCCCTGGGACTTCTGGTGAACTTCGAAAAGTCACATCTGACCCCAACACAGTCCATCGTGTATCTGGGATTCAGATGGATTCAGTGGCTTTTTGGGCTTTTCCGTCCCAGGAACGTCAGCAACAAGGCATAGAAAAAGTGTCGGCCTTTCTAGGGAAGGATTCATCCTGCTCGGTGAGGGAATGGATGAGTCTGCTGGGGACCATTTCCTCGCTGGAGAAGTTTGTTTCCCTGGGGAGGCTACACCTCCGACCTCTTCAGTTCTTTCTGTCGGACAGCTGGACAGAAAAGGACAACTTCGACATGAAGTTAAGCATCTCGGAAGAGGTGAAGAACCATCTAAGATGGTGGCTCGATCCGTGGAAGCTGTCAGAGGGCATATCCCTCAAGCTTCAGAACCCGACCTAGTGTTGTTCTCCGACGCGTCATCCACGGGGTGGGGAGGCAACTCTAGGGGGGGAGGAAGTGTCAGGTACCTGGAGAGGGGAACAGGTAACCTGGCATATCAACTTCAAAGAGCTGGCAGCGGTTCAATTAGCGCTCCAGTTCTTCCAGAACAAAGTCTCCCGTCGTGTAGTTCAAGTCAACTCCGGACAACACCACAGCCCTGGCATACTTGAAGAAACAAGGAGGAACACACTCTCGCTACCTGTTCGCTCTAGCGAAAGAGATTCTACTTTGGGCAAAGGAGAGAGAAGTCACAATATTGACAAGGTTCATTGCCGGAGTCGAGAACGTCCGGGCAGATCTCCTCAGTCGACAGACAGTTATTGCCGACAGAGTGGACTCTCAATCAAGACGTATGCCAGGAGCTGTGGGGTCTTTGGGGATGCCCCTTAGTGGACATCTTTGCAACGTCAAGGACGGCGAGACTCCTCTGTATTGCTCCCCCGGTTTCTCGATCCGGGAGCAGTAGCAGTAGACGCCCTTCTATGGGATTGGACGGGGCCTGGATCTCTACGCTTTTCCCCCCTTCAAGATCCTGGGGGAGGTGATGAGAAAATTCGCAGCATCGGAGGGGACGAGGTTGACTTTAATCGCCCCCTTTTTGGCCCGCAGCGATCTGGTTCACAGAGGTGATGTTCTACCTAGTGGATTATCCGAGATCTCTTCCGTTAAGGAGAGATCTACTCAAACAGCCCCACTTCGAGAGGTACCAGAAAAAACCTCTCCGCTCTGAGTCTGACTGCGTTCAGACTATCCAAAAGTTGGCCAGAGCGAGAGGTTTTTCGAAATCAGTGGCTAAAGCTATCGCCACACCCGCGAGGAGACCTCATCAATCGCGGTTTACCAATCGAAGTGGGCAGCCTTTATTTGAAGTTGGTGTAAGAGAAAAGGAGTTTCCTCTACCACTACCTCTGTGAGCCAGATCGCCGACTTCTTGCTTTATCTTAAACAAGATCTGAAGTTGGCAGTGTCAACTATTAAAGGCTACAGAAGCGTCCTATCTGTAGTTTTTTCGCCATAGAGGTCTTGACCTCGCTAATAACAAGGATCTCCATGATCTATTGAGATCTTTCGAGACGACCAAGGTACCGCTACCGAAGTTACCTTCGTGGAACCTGGATGTGGTCCTCAATATTTAATGTCAAATCGCTTTGAACCTCTTTCCTCCTCTTCGTCTCTACGAGATTTGACGAAGAAAACTGTTTATTCCTAACTGCTCTGGCGACGGCGAAGAGAGTTAGCGAAATACAGGCTATCAGCAAACCCGTCGGCTTCAAAGGGCATAATGCGGTCTGCTCTTTGGGTATGTCGTTTCTGGCCAAAAAACGAAACCCTTCCAATCCGTGGCCTAGAACGTTCGAGATCAAGGGTATGGCAGAGATCATTGGTCAAGAGCCAGAAAGAGTCCTGTGTCCTGTTAGGGCTCTTAGAGAGTATATTCGTAGAACGAAGGATTGCCGAGGTTCTGCGGAGAACTTATGGTGTTCGGTCAAGAGACCAAACATGCCCATGTCCAAGAATGCACTGGCATTCTTTTTAAGAAACACCATTAAAGAGGCGCACTCTTCTTGCAAAGACAGCGACTTTAAGCTACTAAAAGTTAATGCGCACGAAGTAAGGGCTATTTCGACCTCAATAGCCTTTCAGAAAAACATGGCTCTTAAAGACATTTTAAGTGCTACTTTTTGGAGGAGTAACTCAGTGTTCGCCTCGCACTACTACGGGAGGTGAGAACGACCTATGAAAACTGTTATCTCTTGGGCCATACGTCGCCGCAGACACTATTTTGGGGGCAGGAGGTAGCACTCATCCTTTCCCATAGAAAAGGGTAGGTGAGTTTTTAATATTTGTATGTTTATGGTTGTAGGGTCGGCTGCCGAGTACGGTCGTCCCTTCCTTTAGCCTTTGGTATATGGGAGTTTGTTGTTAGGCTAACTTAGGTGGTGGTTTTGCCTCGTTGCCCTCAGAAGTATGGTCATGGTCTAGTCACATTGTGGTCCGTCCCCGTTGACAGATCATCTAGAGCGCACCAACTACACAGGTCACTACCTTGTTGGTAACTCTAGTGAAGCAGAAGCAGGCTTGGGTGACAGTAATCACGAAGTCAGCTATGCTAACAGGTAAGGAACCAAGATGTCAATCATCTACATTTATATGTTTCCTAAAATCCTTTTTCTGTCTCTCCCACCGCCAAAGGTGGGATTCAGCTAAATATATATCGACAGGTAAGTTTCATGAACAAATGATATTGTTAAGATACAATAAAGTTTGTTTTTTCATACTTAACATGGCAGTATATATATTTTTAGTACCCCACCCCCCACTCCCCTCAGGAGACAGTGGAGATAGAAATCTGATAGAAAATAGGAAATGGTTTCCCTGATACCCCACCTCCCAGCGGCGGGAATGGGTACTAACCACCCTAACTCCCACTACGTGTGTCGTAAGTTTTAGAAATTCTGTCGGACTTCAGAGAATACAGCTATATATATATCAGCCAGGTAAGTATGAACAAACTTATTGTATCTTAACAATATCATTTCTGGGCTCAGCTCGTGTCGCTGCGCGAAATATCCTTTAATCTATTATTTCAGTGTAATGTACTAACCATACCAAGAATAAATAAATAAAGGAAAAAGGTCTTAGAACTGACTCGCTCACCCTCCAGGAGGGTGTCGTTGACCTAGCAGTGATACCACAACCACACGAAGCCAAATGCCAATAGAAATCTCCCACTACCAAATCCCTCCAAGAGGGGAGCCGACCCGAGCAGAGTGAGCAGCTCGTACTACTACTACTGCCATCCCCATGCTGTCGACTGCTGCGCCCCTGGTGGCCATCCTTTTTCGTTAGCTCGCACGAGTCACAAGTGCTATTTTTCTCTCTGTGTATTTTGTGCCCTTTCTTCGGATTTTCGATAATGGAGCGTGCAGCTATTGCAGCAGCTAAGTTAAGTACTCAGTATTTACGGTTAGTTGGTTTTTTCCGTCCCTGAGACAGTATTGCCGTTTTTTAGGTATAAATATACGTTCTCGGGTCGGAAGCATGGCGCATGGTCCGGTGCCTCGTGATGGGTTCGTTCTTGGTCTTCCATACCTAGAACATCCCCCTTTCATTTACGCTCTATTTTGATTATCCGCGTTATTTAAGGTCTACTCAGGTTGTCATGCATGCATGTTTATCACCTTATGTAGGCTTTTTCTATCCAGACCCTAGTCTGGGTTCTTAGTATCGGCCCCTGACTAGCTTTGAGTGGTAGACTTGCTTTCGGGTTAGTCGTACACTCCTGGATTTTTTCTCCTGCTATTTTACCTTCTTTCTTTCATTTATTTTATTTATATGTGTATTTTGTCATTATTAGGTTAGTTTGGCGTCTGGCTTAGCCTAGGTCCCGGCTCGCAGAGCCTATTCTACCACTGATCAGTTCGGTTGATTCCACATAGCTTCTCTCTGATCAGTTGGTTGGCCTAGGTTGGGTTTCCGTATCCCAGTTTACCGCCTCGTGGTCACTGCGTGATCACGGGTCAGCCAGACGCCTGCCCAGTCTCCTCTCCCCCTACCCCGCTCTCCCATAGAGTCGGGCGGGGGTGGGTGGGCGGTCTGTCCTTGCTCGCCTCACATACCCGAGCCTGCCTCCCCCACTCCCCTCCACCCAGAGGTCCGATAGGAGTCTTGGACCCAGGACCCAGACCTGAGGGTCCGACCTCTCCGCTTCTCGGTCCGGCCGGGTGGTACGTGTGCCCTGGGGGGGCCCTGGCCTTCCCCCCCCTCCGTTACTGCCTTGTCGCTCCGGGTGAGCTCGAGCATGTATGTCCTCTCGCCCTTCCCTCCTTACTAGAAGCTCCTCCCTATCGGAGTCTGGCTATCCAGCGGAAGGAGATAGTCCAACCATAGTTGGACAGGTGCATACAGCAGGTCTCTACTAACCTTACCGTTAGCTGAGTTACTACACTCCGCTTCAACTGGACCTAGTCCGGTTCGCTTGTGCTTAGGTTTAAGTTATTTTTTAAGTTTATCTTAAGTATCTTAAACCATCCCCCCCTCCCTCCCTATATTTTCACCGGATCTCTCCGGGGATTATGCCTATTCAGGCAATGCAGGGAGGGGTTATGCCCAAATTTTTTCCGAGCTCCGCATGTAACGGAGTTCTTTTGCCCTTTAGTCTGTAAGTGTTATCCCTTTTTAAGATACTCATGTGTCTTCCCACTTAAACAGGCCCACCAAGCTGTGAGCATCCGGGCAGTTCCCGTTCCCTACACTTCAGGACCCTGTGGACACGAAGTTTGCCGGGTCCCATTGCTCCCATGCGCGGGACTACCGCACGGAGACATCCTTAGGTCTTGGTTTACCCATGAAACGTTGCTACCATATGTTACGATCTGGTGAGCCCAGCTTTTTGGAAGGCGTAAGTATTCCACCTCCAGGTAGCTGCTTCGCTTCTTTTAGTTACTTAAAGTTTCCATCATTTATTTTTTAAACTTAAGACCCATCTAGTTTAAGTTATACTCTAAGTTTTAGTTCTAAGTGATTCTTAAGTCTAAAATACGTCCTCTCTTACAGGCTCCGGCAGTAAGGGATACAGCACTGGCTACCCTGCGGGCCTGGGTCGGAGGTTTTGGCAAGAACGCCGCCAAGGGTCAGCCCTACATACTGGAGAAGCGTTTGGCATTGCTCATCTTTCCCGGAGGCAAGGCGACAGGGTACGTCGACCCGGTAGATGCGGACCCGTCTATTGCCTTCATCCAACAACAGCTGGCGGCCTCCTTAACTGAACAAGACCAGGATATCTCCACGGATGTCGCTACCCTGGATATTAATGTTGAACCTATGGATAGGTATAGACCGACCTGGTTGGTTCGAGGTTAAGGGTAATGCAGGTACCCAAGGGTTCTTCCCGTTGAGTCTGACTGTCTCTTCTTTACTCCTGCAAAACGCCTCTCCATCCTTCCAAGGCTTTACGGCTGATGAATTGTATACTCCTCCTGAGGCTTCGGTTAGACCTAAGATCAAGTCTAAAGTAAGACCTTGACTAAGACGTCATCGTCTTCGAAGAAGACGTCCTCGTCTTCTTCCTCGCGTAAGTCTCCGGCTCGTAATCCCCGGCCCAGACAGGTCTAAAGGGTCTAGCTCCGGCTCTAAGTCCTCGAAAAGTAAACCAAGGAGAGATCTCGCACCCCGGCAGTATCACCAGTTCCGCTACCTTTGGTTCCTATCAGAGCCTACCCTCCACCTCCGCAGCAGCTCCGGCTTTGGACTCCAATGCTGGCCTGTTGCAACAGTGGGCGATCTAGTGGGATCCCTTAAGAGTAGTATGAACAAATGATATCTCGCCTATCGGACAGGATCACTTCTCAGGATTCTATTATAGCCGGCCAAGAAAGAAGCCCCTCTAGCCTCTCCCTCAACCTCCAACACTAGTGGATCTCAGCTTCCCCCGTATGACTCGCTGCCCGCTTTCTCCATGAACAATCCTTGGAGAGTAGCGTCATATGCCCCCTTCCAGGATGGTCTCATCTCCATACCGGAGTTCGGAACTCGAAGAATGAGGACCTTCGAGTTCTACCCGGAAGGCCTACAGCCCTCCTTTATAGGCTACGCAAGGCTCACGCCTTCGGCTATGGTTCGGGACGACAGGGTACCAAAGGAGACAGTCCTCTATTCTAGAGACCAGGCTCAGCGAGAATGGCTCAGATGTTTAGAGGACATGGATTGTTCAAACACCAAGGTACAACCATTTAAAAGTCCCTTTACCATTTTCACAATGGATGAAAGTACCCCGCTCCCGTTCCTAACCAAGATAGCAAGGTCGACCATCTCAGCAGCTCAGAAGGGGGAACCCATGCCTCAGTTGAAAGAAGCAGATCCCACACCTCCATTGCTCCCTTCAATCGAGAATTGTGGGAAGACTTGCCAAATACATTCTCAGCTGGCAAACTCAAACCTGACTGTGCTATGGAGCAGTTTGGTGAAAAGCTACCCAGGCTCCCAGATAGTCTTATTCAGGCTGAATTTGACTCAAAATCACGACTAGCCAGATCAATCAAACTCGAGGCTATGTCTGAGGTAGCAACCATGGCTTATGGTTCAGACCAATTTTTAAGCTTATGACCAAAGCCCTGACTCAAACGGTGCAGTCAGATGATGTTCGAGTTTGCCACTGCTAGAACGAATTGTAGGAAGCATGTCCTGCTAGAGGCAAACCATTCGACATGAACCGAATAGGTTTACTCTCTTCCAACATCTGGGGCGCAGATCTCTTCCCAGAGGCCATGGTTAAGGAAGTACAGGCAGAGGCTACGAGGTTGAACCAGAGCCTTAAAGACCGTTGGGGTCTTACGGCTAGAAGGAGGCAAGACCTGACACCTAAAGGTAAGGGACAAAGGAAACCCAGACGTTTCCAACCTTACCAAAAGAAACAACCGCGCTTCCCTCAGCAAGTTCCAGCTGTGCCGTTAGTGCAGACAGCCCAACCCTCCACGTCTAAAGGTCAATCACAACCTATTTATGTGATATCCCCTCAGCCTCAACCCTCCACCTCATATGCCATATCTCCAGCTTACAATCAGCCTTCGAGAGTCAAGCTTCTCAGAAGTATGACCGCTCGGGCAAGGGAGGCAGAGGTAAGCGGTCCTTTCGTGGAAGAGGATCGGGAGACCCCTTCAATAGGGGAAAGCACTTTCTTCAGAGGAGCGAGGTGGTTACAAGAACCAATGAAGAACTTCAGGTAGGAGGGAGGCTGTTTCACTTTCGCCACCGGTGGAACTTCAGCCAGTGGGCTCAGAGCATAGTGTCAAAAGGGCTGGGTTGGAGCTGGTTGACGAACCCACCTCCAGCCAGACCTTTCCGTCAACTTCCTTCCAAAGAATTGACAGAGTACGCAGAGGACCTCCTTCAGAAAGGAGCTATAGCCAAAGTCAAGAGGTTAAAATTTCAAGGTCGCTTGTTCAGCGTGCCAAAGAAAGGCTCAAACAAAAGAAGGGTAATCTTAGACTTGTCCCGCTTAAACTTAGCCATCCGCTGCGACAAGTTCAAGATGCTCACGATCTCACAGGTGCGGACCTTACTTCCCCGTGGGGCCGTCACCACCTCTATCGATCTTACAGACGCCTACTATCATATCCCTATTGCAAGACACTTCCGTCCATATCTGGGATTCAAGATAGGAGACCAGACATTCTCCTTCAAGGTAGTTCCATTCGGGCTCAAAACGTGGCACCCAGGGTGTCACGAAGCTAGCGGAAGTAGTAGTGCAACAGCTCAGAGCGCAAGGGATTATGGTAGTGGCGTATCTCGACGATTGGTTGATCTGGGCCCCATCAGTCGAAGAATGCAACAAGGCCACACTGAAAGTGATCCAGTTCCTAGAATATCTAGGATTCAAGATAAACAAATCCAAGTCGAGACTCCACTCCAGAGTCAAAAACCTTTTCAGTGGCTAGGCATTCAATGGAATCTATCCTCACACACTCTGTCGATTCCATCTACCAAAAGGAAAGAAATAGCGAAGTCAGTCAAGCAATTTCTAAATCACAAACTAGCATCCAGGTAGAGCTTCAGGAAAGGATCCTCGGCTCTCTCCAGTTTTGCATCAGTAACAACATCTTGATGAAAGCCAAACTGAAAGACCTAACCAGGATCTGGCGCTCACGAGCAAATGTCAGGTCCAGGGACAAAGCTATCCTCAGTGCCTATGATTCTAAAGAATCGGCTTCGACCGTGGGCAAAAGTCAAGAATCTATCAGTGTCAGTACCCCTTCAGTTCCCTCCACAGGGATCACCATCCACACAGACGCGTCCTTAAGCGGCTGGGGAGGGTACTCCCAAGTCAAAAAGGTTCAAGGGATTTGGTCACCTCAGTTCCGTCAGTTTCATATAAACGTACTGGAGGCAATGGCAGTATTCTTGACTCTGAAAAGATTACTCCACCAAAGTACTCCCACATAAAGCTAGTCCTGGACAGCGCAGTGGTAGTACATTGCATAAACAGAGGAGGCTCCAAGTCACGTCATCTAAATCACGTCATGATAGCCATCTTCTCCCTGGCAGACAAATTCAGTTGGCATCTTTCCTCCACCCACATAGCTGGAGTCAGAAACGTCATAGCAGACGCCCTATCCCGATCAGTACCCTAGAGTCGGATGGTCACTAGACGACAGTTCGTTCCAGTGGATCCTTCAAAGAGGTCCCAGGGCTTCAGGTGGACCTCTTCGCATCCCAAGCGAACCACAAAACTACCGTGTTATGTAGCCCCCAACCTGGACCCTCTGGCTTACGCCACGGACGCCCTAGCTCTAGACTGGAAAACAACTGGGGGAAGATTTAACGTCTTCCCTCCAGTGAATCTCCTTATGAAAGTATTGGACAAACTCAGGACATTCAAGGGTCAAGTGGGCTCTATAGTAGCCCCAGACTGGCCGAAGAGCAATTAGTACCCCCTGATTCTGGAACTGGGCCTTCGTCCCCTTCGGATCCCAGTCCAAGCTCTCCCAGTCAGTACAACGAAGACTGTGTTCGCTTCCTCAGGGATTCTCAAAAACCCTAACTTTATGGATTTCATGAAGTTTTGCGGCAAAAAAGAGATGCGAATATGACCCTCAGAATATTCTCTTCTTTGGAATCCGATAAAAGGGATTCAACTTTGAGGCAGTATGATGCTGCTGTCAAAAAGTTAGCAACCTTCCTGAGAGAGTCAGATATCAGAATCATGACAGTTAATTCAGCTATATCCTTCTTCAGATCCTTATTTGAAAAAGGTTTAGCAGCTAGCACGATTACGACAAACAAGTCAGCCTTGAAAAAGATATTTCAATTTGGATTTAACATAGACTTGACGGATACCTACTTCTCGTCTATCCCTAAGGCATGTTGCTAGACTTAGGCCTTCTGTGAGGCCTACGTCAGTTTCATGGTTCTTAAACGATGTTCTAAAACTGGCTTCTGAAACCGATAATGACACATGCTCGTTTATGATGCTCCTAAGGAAAACCCTATTTTTATTAAGCCTGGCTTCAGGAGCAAGAATTTCAGAACTGTCGGCTTATCCAGAGATCCGGATCATATTCAATTCTTCCCACAGGGAAGTCCTACTTTCTCCGGAACGTAGCTTTTTGGCAAAAAATGAAGATCCTTTGATGAGGTGGGAACCTTGGAAAGTTCTACCCCTTCCACAGGATGTATCCCTTTGTCCAGTTTCAACCTTACGAGCCTTTCTATCCAGGGACCTCCTCATCATCATCGGGGCCCCTCTTTAAGAGGAAAAAGGTGGAACTTTATCCATTAAAGGCATCAGGCAACAAATCCTGTACTTTATTAAACAAGCCAATCCTGACTCTTTCCCAAAAGCACATGATGTCAGAGCAGTAGCACTCAATTAATTATTCCAACACATGAACTTTGATGAGTTGAAAAAAGTATACCGGATGGAAATCGCCGACAGTGTTCAAACGCCATTACCTTAAGTCCTTGGAAGCTCTGAAATTTTCAGCTGTAGCAGCGGGAAACATAGTTTCCCCTGACTCTAGTTAATTTGTAGTAGAAGATTCAGTCCTCCTTTCTACCTGCCTCACCCAACAGTTCGTCTATTCCTACCGTGTTCATTTACATTCACCTTGTGCCTTAGCTGCTTTTTGATAAGGTAGTGGGTGCCCCTTATTTTTTTGCTAGGGACACTCACAGATGATTATGCATATTGATCTCATGGATGTTACCCCCTTATTTTTATGCTAGGGGATACATCTCATTTATAATGGTTACGGGTTTTGTATATTAAGTCATACATTCCTTATATATTATCATTGTGATTAATTTGTTTGTTCATTTGATTGTTTTAATTGCTATTATATTTTTGATACATGCCTTTACACAGATACCATTTTGTTACATGTAAGCCAATTTACCTCTGTACATATGTAAATTACCTTATGTTAAGAAACATGTTTAGAATTAAGGGTAATTTAAGCATATTTTTAGTTTGTATCACTGTGTATTTGTATCTTTTTAGCAATTATATTCTTTTTTATATTTACTTTATTTTATTTGAGACCTATAATTATTTTAATATTTAAATTTGTTACAATCTTGTGCTATTTCTCTGTACGATTTCGCGCAGCGACACGAGCTGAGCCCAGAAAAGGGATTTTGACGTAAGGAAAAATCTATTTCTGGGCGATTGGCTCGTGTCGCCAGCGAAATCCCACCCTACCCATCCCTTCGCCAAGATTGTCTGCTAACTTCAGGATGGCCACCAGGGGCGCAGCAGTCGACAGCATGGGATGGAGTAGTAGTAGTACGAGCTGCTCACTCTGTGGGTCGGCTCCCCTCTTGGAGGGATTTTGTAGTGGAGATTTCTATTGGCATTTGGCTCGTGGTTGTGGTCTCACTCGCCTAGTGTTCATACCGACACCCTCCTGGAGGTGAGCGAGTCAGTTATACTGACCTTTTTTCTTTATTTTATTTATTCTCTGGTATGTGTTTAGTACATTTACCCTAGAAATAATAGATTAAAGGATATTTCGCTGGCGACACGAGCCAATCGCCCAGAATAGATTTTTCCTTACGTCAAAATCCCTTTTTCAAGGCAGTTATGAAATCTAATATGGCGGCAACCCGTGACTTGCCGTTCGTAACCACAGACAATCCACCATCTTTCCCAGCTTCCCAGTACTCATTTGAACAATGTTAGCGTATTTATGTAACGTTTATTGATCTTACTCAAGATTGCAGTTGTAATCAGCACAATAAAACATCATTTCTGGGCTCAGCTCGTGTCGCTGCGCGAATATCCTTTAATCTATTATTTCTAGGGTAAATGTACTAACACATACCAGAGATAATAAATAAAGAAAAAGGTCAGTATAACTGACTCGCTCACCCTCCCAGAGAGTGTCGGTATGAACACTATGGCGAGTGAGACCACTACCACGAGCCAAATGCCAATAGAATTTTCCCACTACAAAATCCCCCAAGAGGGGAGACCGACCCACAGAGTGGGCAGCACCTACTACTACTACTCCATCCCAATGCTGCCGACTGCTGCGCCTCTGGTGGCCATCCTTTTCAGTTAGCACAGAGAGAATGGCTCAGGTGTTTAGAGGACATGGATTGTTCCAATACGAAAATCCAACCTTTTCAAGAGTCCGTTTACGATCTTTACGATGGATGAGAGTACCCCCGCTCCCTTTCCTGACAAAGATCGCGACGTCTACCATTCCCAGCGCCCAGAAGGGGGATCCCATGCCTCAACTGAAGGAAGCAGATCCTACATCTCCGTTACTCCTTCAGCCGGAGAATTGTGGGGAAGACTTACCTAACACCTTCTCAGCTGGCAAACTCAAACCGGACTGTGCTATGGAGCAGTTTGGTGAAAAGCTACCCAGCTTCCAGATAGCCTTATTCAGCTGAATTGACGCCAAATCGCGGTTAGCCAGATCGATTAATTCTATGGCTATGACCGAGGTGGCCACCATAGCCTATGGTTCAGAGCCGCTTTTCAAACTTATGACCAATCCCTGACTCAAACGGTACAGTCAGATAGTTTGAGTTTGCCACTGCTAGGACGAATTGTAGGAAGCATGTCCTACAAGAAGCAACCATTCGGCATGAGCCGAATAGGTTACTTGCGTCGAGCATCTGGGGAGCAGATCTCTTCCCAGAAGCGATGGTGAAGGAAGTCCAGTCAGAGGCTACGAGGTTTGAACCAGAGCCTTAAGGACCGTTGGGGTCTTACGGCTAAGAGGAGGCAAGATCTAGCAGCTAGAGGTAAGGGGCAAAGGAAACCAGGCGTTTCCAGCCCTACCAGAAAAAGCAGCCACGCTTTTCTCAGCAAGTTCCGACGGTTCCCTTAGTGCAAACAGCCCAACCTTCCACTTCAAAGGCTCAATCACAGCCAATTTACGTGATCTCCCTCAGCCTCAGCCCTCCACCTCTTACGCCATCTCTCCAGCTTACAATCAAGCCTTCGAGAGTCAATCTTCACCAGAAGTATGACCGCTCGGGTAAGGGAGGCAGAGGTAAGCGTTCCTTTCGTGGGAGAGGATCGGGAGTCCCTTTAATAGGGGAAAACACTTCAGAGGAGGCCGAGGAGGCTACCAGAACCAATGAAGAACTTCAGGTAGGAGGGAGGCTGTTTCACTTTTGCCACCGGTGGAACTTCAGCAAGTGGGCTCAGAGCATTGTGTCAAAAGGCCTGGGTTGGAGCTGGTTAACGAACCCACCCCCATCCAGGCCTTTCCGTCAACTTCCTTCAAGGAACTGACGGAGTATGCGGAGGATCTCCTTCAGAAAGGAGCTATAGCGAGAGTCAAAAGGTTAAAAATTTCAAGGTCGCATTGTTCGCGTGCCAAAGAAAGCTCACAAAAAAGAAGAGTAATCTTAGACTTGTCCCGCTTAAACTTAGCCATTCGCTGCGACAAGTTCAAGATGCTCACGATCTCGCAGGTACGGACCTTACTTCCCCGTGGGGCCGTCACCACCTCTATCGATCTTACAGACGCTTACTATCATATCCCTATTGCAAGACACTTCCGTCCGTATCTGGGCTTCAAGATAGGAGACCAGACATTCTCCTTCAAGGTAGTTCCTTTCGGGCTCAACGTAGCACCCAGAGTGTTTACGAAGCTGGCGGAAGTAGTTGTTCAACAACTCAGATCGCAAAGGGGTTATGGTAGTAGCGTATCTCGACGATTGGTTGATCTGGGCTTCAACAGTCGAGGAATGCAACAAAGCAACACTGAAAGTGATTCAGTTCCTGGAATATCTAGGCTTCAAGATAAACAGGACCAAATCAAGACTCACTCCAGAGTCAAACTTTCAGTGGCTAGGCATTCAATGGAATCTATCCTCCCATACTCTGTCGATTCCACGTCCAAGAGGAAGGAAATAGCGAAGTCAGTCAAGCAATTTCTGAGTCACAAACTGGCTTCAAGAAGATCTCAGGAAAGGATCCTGGGTTCTCTCCAGTTTGCATCAGTGACGAACATCCTAATGAAAGCCAAACTGAAAGACCTAACCAGAATCTGGCGCTCACGAGCAAATGTCAGGTCCAGGGACAAATTGTCCTCAGTCCCTCTGATTCTAAAGAATCGACTTCGGCCGTGGGCGGAAAGTCAAGAAACCTGTCGGTGTCAGTGCCCCTTCAGTTTCCTCCACCAGGGATCACTATCCACACAGACGCTTCATTAAGCGGTTGGGGAGGATATATTCAGTTCAAAAAGGAACAAGGTTCAAGGAACGTGGTCACCTCAGTTCCGTCAGTTCCATATAAATGTACTGGAGGCAATGGCACTGTTCTTGACTCTAAAAAGGTTACGTCCGCCAAAGTACTCCCACATAAAGCTAGTCCTGGACAGCGCAGTGGTAGTACATTGTATAAACAGAGGAGGCTCCAAGTCACGTCATCTAAATCATGTCATGGTAGCCATCTTCTCCCTGGCGGACAAGTTCAGTTGGCATCTCTCCTCCACCCATATAGCAGGAGTGAGAAACGTCATAGCAGATGCTCTATCCCGATCAGTACCTCTAGAGTCGGAATGGTCACTGGACAACAGTTCGTTCCAATGGATTCTTCAGAGAGTTCCAGGTCTACAGGTAGATCTCTTCGCATCCCAAGCGAACCACAAACTCCCGTGTTATGTGGCCCCCAACCTGGACCCTCTGGCCTATGCCACGGACGCCCTGGCTCTAGACTGGAACAACTGGGAGAAGATTTATGTCTTTCCTCCAGTGAATCTTCTCATGAAAGTGTTAAACAAACTCAGGACAATTCAAGGGTCAAGTGGCTCTAGTAGCCCAGACTGGCCGAAGAGCAATTGGTACCCTCTCATCCTGGAACTGGGTCTCCGCCCTCTTCGGATCCCCAATCCCAAGCTCTCCCAGTCAGTACAAACGAAGACTGTGTTCGCTTCCTCAGGGATTCTCAAAACCCTAACTTTATGGATTTCATGAAGTTTGCAGCGAAGAGGGATGCGAATATTGACCCTCAGAATATTCTCTTCTTGGAATCCGATAAAAGAGATTCAACTTTGAGACAGTATGATGCTGCTGTCAAAAAGTTAGCAACCTTCCTGAAAGAATCAGATATAGGATCATGACAATCAATTCAGCTATATCCTTTTTTCAGATCCTTATTTGAAAAAGGTTTAGCAGCTAGCACAATTACGACAAACAAGTCAGCCTTGAAAAAGATTTTTCAATTTGGGTTCAACATAGACTTGACAGATTCCTACTTCTCGTCTATTCCCAAGGCCTGTGCTAGACTTAGACCTTCTGTAAGGCCTACGTCAGTATCATGGTTCTTAAACGATGTCTAAAACTGGCTTCAGAAAACCAATAATGACACATGCTCGTTTATAATGCTCTTAAGAAAAACCCTATTTTTATTAAGCTTGGCCTCAGGAGCTAGAATTTCAGAACTGTCGGCTTTATCCAGAGATCCGGATCATATTCAGTTCCTTCCCACGGGGAAGTGCACTTTCGCCGGAACGTAGCTTTTCTTTTTAGCCAAGAATGAAGATCCTTTGATGAGGTGGAACCATGGAAGGTACTACCCCTTCCACAAGATTTATCTCTTTGCCCCAGTTTCAGCTTTACGAGCCTTTCTATCTAGGACTCCTCATCCTCATCGGGTCCTCTCTTTAGGAGAGAAAAAGGTGGTACTTTATCTATTAAAGGATCAGGCAACAAATCCTGTACTTCATTAAACAAGCCAATCCTGACTCTTTCCCAAAAGCACATGATGTCAGGGCAGTAGCCACCTCAATTAACTATTTCCAACATATGAACTTCGATGAGTTGAAAAAGTATACTGGATGGAAATCGCCGACAGTGTTCAAACGTCATTACTTAAAGTCCTTGGAAGCCCTGAAATTTTCAGCAGTTGCAGCGGGTAACATAGTTCCCTGACTCGACTAACCTTAGTAGAAGATCCAGTCCTCCTTTCTACCTGCCTCACCCAACAGTTCGTCTATTCCTGCCTTGTTCATTTACGGTCACCTGTCTTAGCTGCTTTGATGATGATATAGTGGGTGTCCCTTATTTTTTTTGCTAGGGGACACTCACATTTGTGATGATTACTGATCTCGTGGATGTCATCTCCTTATTTTTTATGCTAGGAGATACATCTTATTATAATGGTTACGGGTTTTGTATATTAAGTCATATACATTCTTTTATATTTTATTATTGTTGAGTTTGTTTTATTCAACTTTTATGTTAATTGCTTTAGATTGTTTTGATACATTGCTTTACACAGATACCATTGTTGGACATATTATGATATTTCTCCTGTATATATGTATATTACCTTAAGTTAAGAAATATTATTAGCATAAGTATAATCCCCAAGTAATATTCTATTTTGTATCACTGTGGTATATGTATTCTTTATTTAGCAATTATATTGGTTTATTTTATTTTATCTTTTATTTGAGACCTCTATATTTTGTTGAATTCTTTACAATCTTGTGCTATTTCTCTGGTACGATTTCGCGCAGCGACACGAGCTGAGCCCCAGAAAAGGAAAAGGGATTGTTTTGACGTAAGGAAAAATCTATTTCTGGGCGATTGGCTCGTGTCGCCAGCGAAATCCCGCCCTACAATCCCATCGCCAAGATTGTCTGCTAACTTCAGGATGGCCACCAGAGGCGCAGCAGTCGGCAGCATGGGATGGAGTAGTAGTAGTAGGTGCTGCACTCTGTGGGTCGGCTCCCCTCTTGGGGGATTTTGTAGTGGGAGAATTCTATTGGCATTTGGCTCGTGGTAGTGGTCTCACTCGCCATAGTGTTCATACCGACACTCTCTGGGAGGGTGAGCGAGTCAGTTATACTGACCTTTTTCTTTATTTATTTATTCTCTGGTATGTGTTAGTACATTTACCCTAGAAATAATAGATTAAAGGATATTTTCGCTGGCGACACGAGCCAATCGCCCAGAAATAGATTTTTCCTTACGTCAAAATCCCTTTTTGTTGCTGTATAAGTGAAAGTATGAAGCTTTTTATTCCCGGGGTCATATTTTGAACTGAAATTCATTTTTACCTTGTAATCGGTGGTCTTATCCTCACTGCCATCACAACTGAAACTCCACATTGCTTATTTGATTGTAATTATACACATTTTGGTCTTAATTCACTCCAAATTGCACCTAAACCACGCTCCGGTTCCTGGTTCCTAAGTGCTCACATCACAAACACAGTTACGGGCAGCACAAGTACACGGTTTATGAGGTGCAAAGCTTTATTCCCTTAATTGTTTACTTTACTCATTATTTAGTTTAACTTTACTTTGTTACTTCAAATTGTTTATTTAATTCATGTCTATTATCCCTTTTTTGCAACCAAATTAACCCCGAAAAATTACGGATATTTCTGAAGTACTTACAAGCAGACAACGGCAAAAGGACACATCGTTGCCAATGTAGTGGAGCGTCACACATACGTCAATGCATTTACAAACTGTTTCCATGAATTCTAGTGGTCAGTAATGCAGTAATGATAAAATTGCTGTAATATGTATATATACTACAAATAGATATGGGTGGCCACAAACGCAGTAGTCAGTGGGTTGGCCAGTCCAGTCGGTTGTTTACCCTAGTTCATTCATTTAACAAATTAATTGCAAAGAATGCAAACATATGGAGGAATTCTGTTAGGTACAAATGTTTTGGCACTGAAGAGATGAAAGTACTGTACAAACACTGACAAGAAGAGAATAGAATATGTTGTACTGACTTCAGGGGTTGAGAAAATGCTTTAGTGTAGGACCAACTTTCATCCCTCAGAAGATCAATATCTATAGATAATTCTTAGTCGGTAATCCCTACCCATCAGAGTGATAGGCCCAGTAAGACAATGATTTTTACTTTGTGTGAATGCAGTGTATTTTAAGTGTTTTGATGATTGTCTTTAACTTTAATTGATATTTTATTTGCATTGCAGGCAGGACAGTTTTGTACTTGTTTTCACACACATAAGAATCATGAGTCGACAAGAATATTCTACAAGTGGTTTGCATGCTACTAGAATTCTGAAAGAATTATCATCTCTCAGGAAATTAGAAGTTTTATGTGATGGAAGTGTTAAGTTATTAGATGGAAACATGAAGGTTAGCCGCGCAATTTTAGCTGCAGGATGTCCTTACTTTAAGTAAGTAATATAGTACTCATACAAAAGCAAATTTAAATTGTTCCGATACGTTAATACAACCCTCGGTCCTTTAACAATAGGAAGGTAACTAGCAGCAGCTGGGACGGTCGTAAGCTTCGAACAAGGGGAGAACGGTAGTTAACTGCTTGTCCGATCGTGCGCGCGCCGCGCGACCCGGGCGGTGAAGAATCACTTTTGCTTTCGGCCGTGGTGTACAGGACGTGTTCGTCATCGCTCTGCCCGCTATTTTTCGTCGTGTGCTTTGGATGTTACAATTTCTTCTGACTGGTTTGTTTGTGGTCTTGAATGAAATTGTAAGTACTCTTTTTTCATTTTCATTGAGTGAAGATTAATTAATCATGGATCAAGAAGAGCTTTCGCCGCGCCCACCAGCTGCCCGTAGAGTGTGTCCCGGGCTGGAGGGGCGTAAATGCGGCGGATTCCGCTCTTACCCAGATATTGATCCTCATGAGTTATGTTTTCGTGTCGGGGGCGAGAATGCTCCCAAAACCGAACCATGTAATGTCTGTTGTAAATTGGTCCGAGGCGCAGTGGGTTGCTGTACGAGGGTAGGAAGAGGCGTAGGTCGACCAAGGAGTCGTCGGAAAGCTCTCCAGCGACTCCTTTGGTTACGGATACCTCGTCATCCTTCCTGCCTCCAGCTCAGCCCCCACGATTTGCGCCTTCCCCTGCGGGGGGGGTTTCGGAGTCCTTCTCCTCACTCGATCCGTCGAGTGTGGAGGAGGGTGCCCGATACCCGGATGTGCAATTGTATTCGGGGTCTTCCGTCCGCTCTGGGGTGGGGGGT
The DNA here is from genome assembly GCF_015104395.2 of Macrobrachium nipponense. NCBI lineage: Eukaryota > Metazoa > Arthropoda > Malacostraca > Decapoda > Palaemonidae > Macrobrachium > Macrobrachium nipponense. Next base: position 1,808,865 of record NC_061089.1, on the reverse strand, counting down.
TCGTCCTCCCCAGGCGTGAGGGTGCCCCTCTAACTGACCCGACTGTTACCTCCCTCAGGGTGCCTTGCTGTGAGTGACGACTTGGACAGGTGTGGGCGTCGTTGGGACTGCAGGGCGCCCCAGTATCCAGGGCTTGATTCAACGGCTAGCGGGGTCGGCAGTGGTAACTCATGGTGTGGTTACAACAACGACCAATACTGTGTCAACACCAGCGTACGCCGCCCCTCCTCATGTGGTGTATACGCAACACATTGCGTCAGTGACTCCAACGGCGTCAATTCAAATGCGATCGCTGCCGTACCTAAGAGGGGCGTGCCGCCGCCACCGGGGTTTTATGTGCTGCCGACGCCCGACTTTCGCTGCCCCAAAAGTTCGCCCCACCCCTGATCTACCGCCCGTCCCAATGATGAGTTTGGCCGAGATGGAGAGGCCTGTGACGCCGGACTATGCTGCCGTACCTGCCGTACCTGCAGCGAGTGTTGCTGGCCCAGCCCCTCGCGCCGCTCCTACGAAGCGCGCGGTGCGGGACTCTAATGTTGATGTTGCTGCTGGTGCTGGTCCTGCTGGTGCTGGTCCTATTGGTGCTGTCCTGCTGCTGCTGGTCCTGCTGGTGCTGGTCCTGCTGGTGCTGGTCCTGATGGTGCTGGTCCTGCTGCTGATGTTCCTGCCGCTCCTGCCGTGCCTGCCCTGCCCACGTCGCGTCTCGTCATGGAGGTGCCCCTGCCCACGTCTCAGGTCTTTCCGGACAGGATCAGTCGGGCGTGTTGCTTCGGCAATTGGCCCGACTTTTTCCGTGGATGGAAGACCTGACGTCCGTCCTGAGAGAGCTGACGAAGAAGAGGAAGAAGAAGAGGAAGATGTCGTCGTCGTCTTCATCGTCTCTTCGTCGTCCTGTTGCCACCTGCCCCCCCCTTTCCCCTTCGACTTCTAAGGCCTCCAAGCCGAAGAAGAAGAAGGCTGCCTCCTCCCCCCCCCCTAAGAAGGCTCCTACGGGACCTTCGAAGGGCTCGTCTCGCTCTGGCGTGACGGGGGGTGCTTCTGCTGGTCCTCCTGTTCCTCGGGAACGGGGCCCGTTCCTCTTCTGAGAAGAAGAAGAAGACGGGGACCAGGATTGTGCTGGCTACTGCTGGTACATCCGCGCCTGGTCTTAGTAGCACTGCTGCTAAGTTCAGGTACCGGCTCGACTTCTCGTTCGCGAGAAGGTCCGAGTGTACGGTCTCCTTCGGGCGACCGTGCAGCCTAACGTCAAGACGCCTGAGCTTGCTCACCGTCACGACAGAGGCACGGAGCAGAAGACTGTCGAGAGTCGCGCAAGTGACGCTCGCCAGGCCAGCGGCCGCTCTCGTAGCGACCAGCCGTACCTCGGTTGACGTGACGGTCTCTGACCGGCCACGGTTGAGGCTGAGAAGAGGTCCCCTCGACCAACGGCACCAGCTTCGGCTGGGTACCAGCGGTTTTGACGTGCCGTGAGGACGCTCACGGTCTCACCGCGAAAGCGAGCTCTGCAGATCACCTGACCGCCGCTCCCACAGGGACCGGACGGAGACGGTGGCCAGCAGCAGCTCGTCTGACGCACGAGATCGGGGTCGACGTGCTCAGTCGAGCCGCTCGGCCACAGGTGAGCTGGCAGCGACCATGGCCTGCAGTACGATCCCCACCGCGGGGTTGGTGATCGGCTACAGCCCCCCCCCACGTACGCTGGTCCTGCCAGCGAACGGGGGGGGAGCGTCAGGTCTGTCTCTCCGATACCTTCAACTTCCTCGGGCTACACCGGGAAGAGCGAGGTACCTAGGAGTGATCGTGAGAGGTGCGCCGCTCACGATCCCGCCACGACGCCGCACGAACCAGGCATGGTTTTTAGGACCAGCCAGGTCGTACGCGCAAGTGGTTGGAGGCGACCGTCAGGGGTCTGTTGCTGTTCCTCCCCTTCTGAAGGAGGAGGGTCTCGAGAGCTGCTCCTGTTGGAGGGACTGGACGGTCCTACTCCTCAGGACGCTGTGACTCCTGAGATCCAGAGGAACTTTGCCCATGTTATTGCGCTGATTCGTCAGCACAACGACCTGGGGGAAGGATCGCCGCTACCACCATCTGAGCCCACGTCCCGGCTCGAGTCATTTTGGGGCCCGAAGAGGGAACCAAAATTGACGGTGGGACTGCCGCGATCGGAGCTTGCAGACTCAGTCCTTGACCAGGTGGAGAATTTCGTCTCAGGACGAGAGACTCACTTAAGTCAGGACGGTCTTCCAAGCTACTTCCTCCTCCTCTGCAGCGACAGCGGAAGTTCTACGTGCCATCAGTAGATCCAATACCGCCCAAACAGGTTAACCCGGAGCTAGCTAGGCTAACTCCAGGTGTGTCCCTGCAGCAGCTCCTGTCGGAGAACCTGTGTTCTCGCAGCAGGAGGCACTGGGCCTGGAAGCTACCGATATGGCAGCTTTCCAGGCAGTCTCTTGGTTGGATCTGTGGTCCCTCACAGTATCCAAGGTCGCGGCCGACGCCGGGGGCGCTGCCCTCGAAGACGACCCCGACTTCAGGAGACTGTGCCAGTCTGGAGGTAGGGCCATCTCCTACCTCGCCCATCAGACGGCAAACCTGTGGGCCAACTTGGTTTCTCCGTCGTAGGGACGCTGTCCTTACATGAGTAGCCAAGGGGGCCGGGCGTGAAGCGGTAAATGGACTACGTAACGGACCAATGAAGAGTTCCTCCGCTCTCTTTCCCGGAGAGGATGGTGGACGCTGCGGTGGAAAGACGGCGCACTGATGACAGTGACCGTCTGGTTCACCAGGCAGTTACGAAGGTTTCTGGGCAACCTCGTACATCTGCGGCTAAGCCTAAGAGTTTAGCTAGCGCTTCCTCGGCTGCTAAGACGGCTGCTCCATCGAAGCCCCGAGGAAAGACTCTTCCTGCTTCAACTTCTGGTAAAGGAGGCCGTAACCAGCCCTCCTCCCAGCCCTCCTTTCCCCGAGGAGGTGCTGGGAAGAAGTCGAAGCGAGGTGGGAAACGCTAGGGACGGCGTTCCCCCTCACCAGCTGCCGGAAGTGGGGGGGTGCCTGGCGAGCCATTGGGCAACTTGGCAGCGCTACGGTGCCGAGACCTGATAGTAGACGTCCTTCGGGAGGGATATCTACTACCCTTCGAATCTCGGCACCCCTCACCTCCAACCCGGTCCATCTGCAGACATATGTTTTCTGGGATCCTCAAAGGACGACGCTCTTCGGCAGGAGATCAAGACCATGCTGACCAAACGAGCTGTAGAAGTCGTAGTGGATCGGTCACCGGGCTTTTACAGCCGCCTTTTCTTAGTGGAAAAGGCATCGGGGGGCTGGCGCCCGGTGATAGATCTCTCTCCCCTGAACCGATTTGTTCGCCAGACTCGGTTCAAGATGGAGACGGCACGTTCCGTGCTGGACTCCATCAGGGAGAACGACTTCATGCTTTCGGTGGACCTGAAGGATGCGTATTTCCAAATACCCATCCATCAGTCCTCCAGAAAGTACCTCCGCTTCATCTTCGACGGGACGGTGTACCAATTCAGGGCACTTTGCTTCGGTCTCTCAAACCGCCCCCACAGGTGTTCACGAGAGTGTTCACGCTGGTGTCTGCTTGGGACCCATTCGCACGGGATACGTCTTCTGAGGTATCTCGACGATTGGCTGGTCCTGGCGAGCTCCCGCTCGCAGTTGCTGCAGGACAGGGATCGACTTCTAAAGTTTTGTCGCGATCTAGGGATCGTGATAAACTACGAGAAGTCCGATCTCGAACCCAAGCAGAAGATGAAGTACCTGGGTATGCTGATCGATACGGTAGCAGCTCAAGTCCGCCCCGCAGACTTGAGGATCAGCAAATTCAGGGAGGCAGCCGGCCGGTTCCTGTCTCGGCAGGAACAGGCAGCTCAGCAATGGCAAGTCGTGATCGGCCACCTGTCGTCACTCGAGAAGTTAGTTCCTCACGGACGTCTTCACCTGCGGTCTCTCCAGTGGAGACTAAGGAGAGTTGGTCACAGGTAAAGGATCCACCTTACTCCCCGTGTCCATCACGGAGAAGGTGAGGCAGGACCTAGCCTGGTGGCTCGACGACAGGAACCTCTTAAGAGGAGTGCCCCTACGCACTCCCCCCCCGGAGATGCTGCTGTTCTCAGACGCATCGACCGAGGGATGGGGCGCACACCTGGAGGAGTTGCTGGCTGCAGGTGTGTGGGACCATCACGACAAGCACCTTCACATCAATGTCCTGGAACTCAAGGCGGCGTTTTACGCTCTCCAAGAGTTCCAAGACCGCTTGATGGGACACTCGGTGGTGTTGATGTGCGACAACACCACGGTAGTGGCATACGTCAACAAGCAGGGGGGCCTAGTGTCTCTCCCGCTACACCAGTTGACTGTGCAGGTGCACGAGTGGGCCACGGCTTCACTCGATAGAGCTGTCAGCACGCTACATTCCAGGCAAGAGGAATGTAGTAGCGGACAAGCTCAGCCGTTGGGATCAGGTAATAGGGACCGAGTGGTCCCTACACCCAGAAGTGGCGGAAAGGCTCTTCAACCTGTGGGGGCGTCCAGTCATAGACCTGTTCGCCACCCGGCACAACAAAAAACTTCAAGTTTTTTGCTCAGCCGTGCCGGACCCATGGGCAGCTGCAGAGGACGCTCTTCAACACCCCTGGGACAACCTCTTCGTCTACGCCTTTCCTCCCTTTTGTCTGATTCGGAAAGTGATCAGCCGAGCGCTGGTCACTCCCAATCTCAGGATGATCCTGGTGGCTCCCAAACGACCTCAAGCCGTTTGGTATCCGACCTGCTGGCTCTTCTTGCAGAAGAACCGAGAGAGATGCCCCACTGGCACAACCTTCTAGCCCAGCCACACGTAGAGCGGTACCACCGAGCAGTCCAGTCCCTACAACTTCACGGCTGGCTGTTATCCACCATCTCTTGCGAACGAGAGGCTTTTTCTCGCAGCGCAGCAACAGAGATGGCTGGACACGTCAGACAGTCCTCTGCAGCTGTGTAACCAGGGGAAGTGGGCCGTCTTCTGTGGTGGTGTCGTAGACGGGGTCTATCTCCTCTCAGAGCCACTCTTCAGCAGGTAGCGGATTTCCTCGTTTTTCTTCGCCGAGAGAAGCTCCTCTCAGTACCCACAGTTAAAGGATATAGAGCTGCACTGGCACTCGTCCTAAAACTGAGGGGACTGGACATCTCGAACTCGTTCGAGATCTCCTTGCTAATGAGGAGTTCGAAAGGTCTTGCCCACCCAGGGAGCTCAGGCCACCTGAGTGGGATGTGACTCTCGTCCTTAGGAGTTTTGACTCGAAGACCATTCGAGCCACTCCGAGAGTCGTCAGACAGGGATCTGACCCTCAAGACCCTCTTCTTGCTGGCCCTGGCATCGGCGAAGAGAGTAGGGGAACTTCATGGTCTGTCCTTCAATGTTAAACATTCCAGGGGCTGGGGATCTGTGACGCTCGATTTCGTCCCGAATTTCGTAGCTAAGACTCAGAATCCGTCGATCCCTGACGACAGGTTCGAGTCTTTCACAATCCCCTCCCTAATGGATTTCACCGACAACGATACGGATGAGATGCTGCTTTGTCCTGTGAGGGCGCTACGGCGCTATCTGAAGAAAACTCGACACCTCAGGCCTGAGTGTCGACGCCTCTTCGTTAGCACTGGGGTTACCAAGAAAGAAGTATCCAAGAACACGCGCTTTCTGGCTGCGTGAGGTGATCAGGAGAGCGTACGAGGCTGATGGTAGTGACGACATACGTACGCTCCGACCGAGAGCCCACGAAGTCAGAGGTATTGGACCCTCTTTGGCGTTCCGCAAGAACTTCTCCGTGGCGCAGGTCCTGAAGGCAGGTGTCTGGGCCAACCAGACTACCTTCACGTCCTTCTACCTTCGGATATTGCCCACAAGTCCTTGGATACTTTTTCCTTGGGACCTGTGGTGGCTGCTCAACACGTTGTGTAAGCTTACCCAGCACCCCGAGCAGGCAGAACAGCATCGATTCCTGGTGTGACTGTAGGAATGAATGGTTGAATGAGAGTGCGACTGGCTTCTCTTCTCCATCTTTCTCTCTCTCTACCTGTGGGCAGAGGGTCACGGTCGTCACCATGTGGAAAGGAATCCGATGCAGGTAAGCTACTCAACCGAGCCCCAATCTATCCCTTTAGTTAGGGATAGAAGCAAATATCCTCCACTCCCTCCAACAAGGGGAAGGAGTGGATGCCTACTTGAGACAAACCCATAACTTTATGTTGGCTCCTGTACAGGAACAAGTTCTTGCAATGCTGGTACGAAGAGATGCGCTTGCCTCTCCTCTTAGTACTTGGCTCAGAGGTCTGACCATTGATCCTGCGGTGCACACCCGATCAATCGGACAGAGGTTTGGATCCCTCCCTTGCTCTTACGACCAGGGAGGCATTCCAAGGTTGGACGAACACCAGTCTGTTCACCAAAAAGACTCAGAATCCACCCACCAAGAAGTGAGTCTTCCTATTGTTAAAGGACCGAGGGTTGTATTACGTATCGGAACAAATGACAATTTGTCGAAAATTATTTTTCCTAACTATACAAACCTGAGTCCTTTTACATATAGTCCCACCTCATACCACCCCTCACTCTGCAACTTTTTGCATGGGCCTAAAGCCAAAAGTGATTCTTCACAGCCCGTGGGCGCGCGGCGCGCGCACGATCGGACAACAGTTACTACCTTGTTCTCACCCCTTGTCGAAGCTTACGAACCGTCCCAGCTGCGCTATTTTTACCTTCTCCTATTGTTAAAGGACCTCAGGTTTTGTATAGTTAGGAAAATGCAATTTTCGACAAATGTCATGTTTCATTAATGCTGTATGATTGATCTAACCATAGAAATGATCTCAAAATTCTAATCAAGCTTATAAATGTGGTATTGGCCATCAGGGATCCAGTATGTGCATTTCAAAATTATTTAGTTCGCACACAATATACAAACCCTTGGTCCTTTACAATAGAAATTACTTAAGGCAAAGCTTGGACACTGCTGCTGAAATCTTAAACAAGAGTGTTCAGTAGTTAACTACCATCCAGTCATTGGGATCTCTCCCAACCGAATGTAAACATTCCAATTTGCTTTGTTTTTGGCCGTCAATGTGGATGTACTTGTTCATCACCGCTCGATTTTGATCCTCATGCTCTCTCTTCATCTTGCCGAGGGTGTGAGTGTAATCTAGAAGATCGTTGTGCGGAGTGTTGTGATTGGTCCATGGCACAGTGGGGGAAGTTTGCTGGGAGGAGAAGGTATTGTAGGAAGACTCCTAAATCCCTGGTTGGGGGTAACACGCCTGTGGTAGCTAACCCATCATCTTCCTACCTCTCACCTGGCAATCGTTCTTGCTTGCTGCTTCCCCTTTGGTGGAAGCCTCTGCTTGTGTTTCCTCTCTTGACAAGTTGGGGGAGGAAGGAGAGGGGGTGGCTATGGACCAGGGCAACACCACTCCTCTGGGAGTCTTTTCTCGCTCCAAAGGTATGCCTTCAGAGCTGGGGGGTCCCATTCTTTCTTCCGCAGATGAGGTGTCAGGTCTGGATCAGGTGAGGGCCTCAGTGGGTCTGGTTGGGCTACCTTCTGTACAGGCTTTGTTGGCACACTTGAATAGTACCATTGCCGTAACACCACTACCCCTACGGTGACTCAGCCTGGTCATTATATGTCGCCCTACCTGGTTTGGTCACACCATCTGACCAATGTGTCCCCTACTGTGGTGATGGGGACTAGGGCACTTCTGCCAGCTCATCACCTTCTGGCTCCTGTATCTGCAGTGCCAATCCCTCCTGGGGTGGCACCTCTGCATGTATCTATGATTACTTACTGCTCCTCCTCTGTCACCCCTCATGGTGGCAGAGGTGACTCAGCCTGCTGTTCCTGTTGTCGTACCTACGCCTGCTCCTGTACCTGCTCCTGCTCTGACACATGGATCTGCTCGTTCCCATTCCTGGACCTGCTGAGTCATCTGCCGCACCTTGGGGGTGCCTGACATCTTTCCTGCAGAAGCTGACGAAAAAGAGGTTGAAGAAGAAGAGGTCTAGTAAGGTGTTGTCGTCTTCAATCTTCCATCTTCATCTCCGTTCGTCTACCGCCGGTCCTCACCTCCCTCTTCCAAGGCTTCCTGGCCTAAGAAGAGGAGGTAGGTAGCTTCTCCTCCCCTAAGAAGTCTTGCCATGAGACGTCTAACGGGTCCTGCTTCCTTAGCCTACCTCCGGCAGGAAGCAGTTGGCTCTTGCTGGTTCACCTGCTCCTTCGGGAGTGGGAACCATGGGTCTAACGTCTCAGGAGCCCCTGGAGTTTGAACCAAGGGTCACTCTCCTTCCCCTGGTTCCAATGGCGCTGCTCATGGAACAAAGTCCGTGTTGGAGACTTGCTTGCGAGCTTCTTTGAATGTACAGCCCCTCAAGGGGGGTTGTACATCCACAGTCAATAATGTGGAATTTTCTTCTCCCCTCATGACAGTGGGCGCAGGGTGAGAGAAGGAACCAAGCCGTGGCTTGGACCCACCTGCGAATGCCAAGCTTGGCTCTTCGTCAGGTGTCAGAGTCGATGTCACTGTCCTTTGGGACAAGACATCCTGAGGAGCTAGGAGGAGATCCCCTCCACAGTCCTCTTTGCATGAAGTTTCGACCTCGAAGAGGACTGGGATGTGTCGTGAGGACGATGCATTTTCTCGCCAGTCTGGTAG
>NC_061089.1:1756333-1799662 GCF_015104395.2 Macrobrachium nipponense | reverse complement strand
TCATCCACGGGGTGGGGAGCTACACTAGGGGGGGAGGAAGTGTCAGGCACCTGGAGAGGGGAACAGGTAGCCTGGCTTATCAACTTCAAAGAACTGGCATCTGTTCAATTAGCGCTCCAGTTCTTTCAGAACAAAGTCTCCCGTCGTGTAGTCCAAGTCAACTCGGACAACACCACAGCCCTGGCATACTTGAGAAAACAAGGAGGAACACACTCTCGCTCCCTGTTCGCTCTAGCGAAAGAGATTCTGCTTTGGGCGAAGGCAAGAGAAATCACGATCTTGACAAGGTTCATTGCCGGAGTCGAGAACGTCCGTGCGGATCTCCTCAGTCGACAAGGACAGTTACTGCCGACAGAGTGGACCCTCAATCGGGATGTATGCCAGGAGCTGTGGGGTCTTTGGGGATGTCCTTTGGTGGACATCTTTGCAACATCAAGAACGGCGAGACTCCCTCTTTATTGCTCCCCGGTTCTAGATCGGGGGCCGGGGCAGTAGCAGTAGACGCCCTTTTATGGGATTGGGAGGACGGGCCTAGATCTCTACGCATTTCCCCCTTCAAGATTCTGGGGGAAGTGATGAGAAAGTTCGCAGCATTCGGAGGGACGAGGTTGACGTTAATCGCCCCCTTTTGGTCCCGCAGCGAACTGGTTCACAGAGGTGATGTCCTACCTGGTGGATTTTCCGAGATCTCTTCCGTTAAGGAGAGATCTACTCAAACAGCCCCAGCATTCGAGAGGTACCACAAAAACCTCTCCGCTCTGAGTCTGACTGCGTTCAGACTATCCAGAAGTTGGCCAGAGCGAGAGGTTTTTCGAAACCTGTGGCTAAAGCTATCGCTACCGCGAGGAGACCTTCATCAATCGCGGTTTACCAATCGAAGTGAGCAGCTTTTAGAAGCTGGTGTAGGAAGAAAGGAGTTTCCTCTACCACTACCTCTGTGAGCCAGATCGCCGACTTCCTACTTTATCTTAAACAAGATCTGAAGCTTGCAGTGTCAACCATTAAAGGCTACAGAAGTGTCTTATCTGTAGTTTTTCGCCATAGAGGTCTTGACCTCGCTAATAACAAGGATCTCCATGATCTATTGAGATCTTTCGAGACTACCAAGGTGCCGCTACCAAAGTTACCTTCGTGGAACCTGGATGTGGTCCTCAAGTTTTTAATGTCAAGTCGCTTTGAACCTCTTTACTCTACTTCTTTGCGAGATTTGACGAAGAAAACTGTATTCCTAACTGCTCTGGCGACGGCGAAGAGAGTTAGCGAAATACAGGCTATTAGTAAACACGTCGGCTTCAAAGGGCATAATGCGGTCTGCTCTTTGGGTATGTCTTTTCTGGCTAAGAACGAAACCCTTCCAATCCTTGGCCTAAAACGTTCGAGATCAAGGGTATGCAGAGATCATTGGTCAAGAGCCAGAAAGAGTCCTGTGTCCTGTTAGGGCTCTTAGAGAATATCTTCGTAGAACAAAGGATTGTAGAGGTTCTGCGGAGAACTTATGGTGTTCGGTCAAGAGACCAAATATGCCCATGACCAAAGAATTCACTGGCATTCTTTTTAAGAAACACCATAAAGGAGGCGCACTCTTCTTGCAAAGACAGTGACTTCAGGCTGTTAAAAGTTAACGCGCACGAAGTAAGGGCTATTTCGACCTCGATAGCCTTTCAGAAAAACATGGCCCTTAAAGACATTTTAAGTGCCACTTTTTGGAGGAGTAACTCAGTGTTCGCCTCGCATTACCTACGGGAGGTGAGAACGACATATGAAAACTGTTACTCTCTTAGACCATACGTCGTCGCAGACACTATTTTGGGGGCAGGAGGTAGCGCTCATCCTTTCCCATAGAAAAGGGTAGGTGAGTTTTTAATATTTGTAATGTTTATGGTTGTAGGGTCGGCCGCCGAATGCGGTCGTCCCTTCCTTTAGCCTTTGGTATATGGGGGTATTTTGTTAAGCTAACTTAGGTGGTGGTTTTGCCTCGTTGCCCTCAGAAGTATGGTCATGGTCTAGTCACATTGTGGTCCCGTCCCCGTTGACAGATCATCTAGAGTGCACCAACTACACAGGTCACTACCTTGTTGGTAACTCTAGTGAAGCAGAAGCAGGCTTGGGTGACAGTAATCACGAAGTCAGCTATGCTAACAGGTAAGGAACCAAGATGTCAATCATCTACATTTATGTGTTTCCCAAAATCCTTTTCTGTCTCTCCCACCCCCAAAGGTGGGATTCAGCTATATGTATATCTGACAGGTAAGTTTCATGAACAAAATGATATTGTTAAGATACAATAAAGTTTGTTCATACTTACCTGGCAGATATATATATTTTAAGTACCCACCCACCTCCCCTCAGGAGACAGTGGAGATAGAAATCTGATAGAAAATGGGAATGGTTCCTGCTACCCGCCTCCCAGCGGCAGGAATGTAGGGTACTAACACCCTACGCCCACTACGTGTGTTCGTAAGTTTTAGAAATTCTGTGGGACTTCAGAGAATACAGCTATATATATATCTGCCAGGTAAGTATGAACAAACTTTATTGTATCTTAACAATATAATTTTTCTCCACTCGCAACCACTTGGTGCCCAGCTGTTGATCCAACTAAATAAGTCAGCCCTTTTCCTTTTACTTAAACTTTTCTTCCTTCTGCTTCCTCTCTCTATAAGGCACGGTTTTTATGTTGACTTGGATTGGTTTTTGGACATGATTTGGACTTGTTCATTGGATTTGATGGAGGGTGAGGATGGTTGGCATGCCACCTCACCCATAGAACTCGAGTACCTAACGTGGTCGAGCGAGGGGAAAGTTTAGATGTCAAACCCTTCTCTTAGTGCTGGGTCTGATCTTGACGGACATCATGACGCCTTAAGCACTGAGGGTGGGGTGTATATCTGGGTGGTACCCCTAGGGCAGCCCTGTATGGGATAACACTGTCCTCTAAATGTGGCTCCATGGTGGGTGGGGGACTACCTGGACGAATCATCAATTCTACGTCTTATGGACACACTAAAACCTTCTGTTGACGACTTGGGCAAGGATAAGGACAAGGAAAATTTTGGTAATTCTTCCATTGTGACTTTGGAGCCTTTTTCTAATGAGCTCCTTGTTACAAACATTTTGTATGTAAAACCAGTCCCTTTAGACTGGAATTATGAAACCTTATTCAATGCAATTTTGTAAAATTTGGGAACGAAAAGAATTCGGAATAGACTTGGAAAAAATTACAGTTGTTTTGAATTTTGGATATTTTTCAACAATTAAATCGGAAGCTCAACAGAAGGCCCTAACAGAGAGTTTTTTTATGGTCAGATTCCGATGAATGGTGTTGGAACTTGTTAGAGGCAGAAGAGGTCCCTAGGTATCTTGAGATATATAGACCACCAACTGAAACTAAAGATTCGAGTAAAATAATTAAAACCTCCAGATCACCAGACCCAGCTAAGTGGTTGATTATTACAACACATGGTGAGAGAGGCAACCTCTTCAAGGTGAAAAAGGTTGGGTAAGGCAGACAAGAATTGTGGCAATGTTGGGAGCCCCAACAAGGAAGCAACTCGCTTTTGGGCGTAATAGTGTTTTTTTTTAGTTCATGCCAAGACCAATGTTCAATCATTTAATGCTCCTAAATTTGAAAGCTTGATCCAAAGGTATGATAAAAGAGGTATAAACCTCACTATAATTTTAGTTATTATGCAAAGGGTGTCATCTTCAATGAAGATTTACATGAAATGGACGAAGAGGAAATTTTGGAGATGTGTCCAGACGTGTTTTGGAAGGTTTTCAAGGTGCCCCGCTCGTCTATGATTATTTTAACATTTGTAAGTCCTTTTTTGCCATCTGAAATTGTTCTTGACCAATGAAATTATGAAAGTTCGTCCTTATAGACCGAGAGTGCTCCAGTGCTTTAAATGTTTTGGCTTTGGACACTCCTCAAATGTTTGCACCAGAAATAAACTTTGTGAATCGTGTGGCAAGCCTGAGCACGAGGAATGTTCTGAACCGGTAATTTGTGTGAACTGTAATTGGGTGAACATCGAGCCCGAGATAAGAAATGCAGTGAATTTAAAAAAGAACAGGAGGCATTACTTAAATCTATTGCTGAACACATCAGTGTGTACAGGCCAATAAACTGTTGGGAAGAAAAACTTATTCAGATGCCTTGAAGGCACAACAGCTGGATATTGCTACTTCTGGTGCCCCTTCAGGTGGTGCTCCCCGGGGGTCCCCTAATGGGTTTCCCCATGCCCTCTCTGGTGGGGCTCCATGTGCCCCCCCTGTTTGGGGCTCCCCATGCCCCACCCCCTCTGGTGGGGCTCCCCGTGCCCCACTTGGTGGGGTTTCCCACGCCCCCTCTGGTGGGGGCTCCCGCGGCCCCCCTAGTGGGGCTTCTCATGGCCCCTCTGGCGGGGCTCCTCATGTTGTAGAGACTCTGGTCAAGCCAGGGGACCCTGTTGTTGGTTCAAGGGTTCAAGCCAGATCTCAATTTGTTGACGACTTCTCTCTGACAGGGAGGGCATTGCCTGACATTGAGCCCTCCCCTGATCCTGTCATTACAGTGCACCGTGGAGATGACGGTGAGGAGATAGAAGCCCTCTTTATTCGTCAGAAGAGGGCCCTTTCTCCCTCTTCGCCTCATTCTCGGTCACTCGGCCATCATAGGAAAAATAAAAGCAAAACTGGAAGGGCAAGTGAAGGCCCATCATCTAAAAGATCTATAACACCTAGATCTAGATCAAGTAGTTCTGGTAAAACTGATAAGATCTCTCTCACCAGGACTCAGATTCCTAAATTGGTAGTAAAAATTTTAAAGATCCCATCTTCTAAATAATGGCTCTCATGCAATGGAACATCCGTGGCTTTATACCAAATAGAGAGCAAGTTCGGGTTCTGTTTAAGGAACATAATCTATCTGCAATGTGTCTGCAAGAGACAAAGTTGGGAGAGCACACTCTCAACGTGGGTTTTAATTATTCATTTCATAGGTCTCCACCCCTGATAGGTGTACGTGCTCAGGGAGGCACAGGCATCATAGTCCGTACGTCTGTTAATCACAGAGTTGTTCAATTGAACACGGTTGCAGGCTTGTGCAGTTCAAATTTTCAATTATAAATGGATCACAATTTGTTCTCTCTACCTTGATCCATCATTGGAAAATAGATTGCAGGATGCGCAGGGTAATCCCCGTCAGCTAGAATTAACCGATATACAGACGTTAATAGCCAGCTTCCTAAACCCTTCATTCTGATGGGGGATTTTAATGCCAAGCACACCCTCTGTGGAGAGCCAAACTGCGACCGATGGGGTTTAATAATAGAACAGCTGCTTGACTTAAATGACATCACTTTAATGAATGATGGTTCCCCTACAAGACATGATGTTTTTCATAATACTGATTCAGCCATTGACCTCACTATCTGCTCTTCGTCTTTGAGGTTAGATTTTAGCAGTGGGTAGTAGACCAGGAATGATCATGGCAGTGATCATTGGCCCATCATTTTAAAGTTTTATGAAAAAATATTCCATCTCCAGGTTTACCCAAATGGAAGGGTAGGGAGGGCTGACTGGGGATTATTCAAAAAATCTACTGAAGTTGATCAAGAAGATAAAAAAGATTTTCAGAGCCCAATTGAACCTCACTAGCTGCTCTTCGTCGCTTTGAGGTTAGATTATCAGTGGGTAAGTAGACCAGCATGATCAGGCACGTGATCCATTGGCCCATTCATTTAAAGTTTATGAAAAATATTCCATCTCCATGTTTTACCAAATGGAAGGTAGGGGAGGCTGACTGGGGATTATTCAAAAAATCTACTGAAGTTGATCAAGAGATAAAAGATTTTCAGAGCCCAACATCTGCTTATGAGTATTTAATCAGTATATTGCTGTGTGGTGCCATGCTGTCTATTCCTCAAACTTCTGGTAAGCCTCGGCGTCCTCTAGTACCTTGGTGGAGCGATTCATGCGCCTTGAGCCGAAAGATAACTAGAACTTGCTACAAGAGATATCGTAAATTTCCTTGCTTGGTCAATAAAATTATCTATAAAAGAGCTCTTGCTAAGCAAAAGAAAACATTTAAGCAGGCAAAGAGGGAATCGTTTATCAGATATATAAGTGAATTAAAATATGATTCCCCTATGTCGTTTGTCTGGAACAGAATCTGAAAGCTGCAAGGGAAATTTTCTCCACCTCCCTTGCCTATATTGAAAATTGATGGCTCCCTCATATCTGATTCTGGAGAAGTTGCAGAAACCTTTGGTAGGCACTTCTCCAGTATATCTAGTGCCCTACATTACTCTCCTGCATTCAGGAATATTAGGGACGGTACCACAGTTGTTCCTGCAGTTAGTTTAAATTTAGAGTCATATAATCTTCCTTTCACCATGAAAGAATTGGATCATGCAATCTCGTTGTCTTCCCCAACATCTCCTGGGGAAGATGATATACTGTACTCAATGATTTTTAATCTGCCTAGAAGTACAAAAGAATTTCTTTTAGACATTTTAAACAGTTTTTGGCTTTCAGGAACTTCACCAGAGTCTTGGAAGATTTCGATTATTGTACCTGTTTTAAAACCTTTTAAAGATTCCTTCCTTCCTAAGAATTATAGGCCAATTGCTCTAACTAGTTGTGTTAGCAAGATTTATGAGAGAATGGTCAATGCTCGACTTGTGTGGTATTTGGATTCAAAGAATCTTTTATCTAATCGGCAGTTTGGCTTTAGGAAAAATAGAAGTACTTCTGACCCTTTGATGTTCCTTACTCGGGAGATACAGAATGCTTTTGCTGTGCAAAACCAGACTGTTGCAGTGTTCTTTGATTTAGAAAAAGCCTACGACACTACCTGGCGAGGGGGTATCCTTTTGCAACTTGTAGAGTGGGGTGTTGTGGGTAATTTGTTCTATTGTCTGAAAGATTTTTTGTCAGAACGTTACCTGAAAGTAAGAGTGGGCTCTTACATTTGTTCCGACACGGCATACAAACCTTCGGTCCTTTTACAATAGGAAGGTACTAGCGGCAGCTGGATAGGTCGTAAGCTTTCGAACAAGGGGTTCGGTAGTTAACTGCTTGTCCGACAGGTGCGCGCGCGCGATTGGGTAAACAAATCACTTTTGCTTTCGGCCTGCTGGCGTGTAGACGTGTATCATCGCTCTCTGCCCGCTTCATCGTCGTTGCTTTCGCATGGTTGTGTTTTTCTTTTTCTATCTAGTGAAACTGAATTGTAAGTACAATCATTTCATATTTATTTCCATTGAATTCAATTGTGAATTAAAGGATCTTGGTTTCTCCACGCCCTCCGATTACCCGAGTGCCGGGACTGAAGGGCGTAAGTGCGGGAATTCATTTTTCCCAGAAATGATCCTCGTATTTGTGTATGCTCGGTGCCGAGGGCGGTGAGAGCGCTCGCTCCGAGCTTATATTTTGGTTGGAAATGTGTATGATGAAAATCGTAAGTAAGTGCCTTTTCATTTATATTTTTTTTGAACCTGTATGCTCGTTGCCGAGCGAATGCGCTCGGCACGAAAACTTATTCTGTATGGAAGTGGATCGCAGTACAGTATTCTTTTTTGATTTTCATATATTTATTTTGATTGTAGCAATACTCAGTTTTGGATCAGTTTTTCCGCTCTTACCCGGAAATTGATCCTTTTTCCTTTTATTTGAATGAAGTGAAATCGCAAGTGCAGTTCTTTTTCATTTTCATATTTTATTGAGATTGCATTATTTACTTGGATCAATGTTTCCGCTATTTCCCGGGAATTGATCCTTCCCCCTTTTATTTTGTATGAAGTGAAATCGCAAGTGCAGTATTCTTTTTCATTTTCATATTTATTTTGATTGCATCAATTCATTATGGATCAAGGTTTCTGTTCATAATCGGGAATGATCCTTTTTCCCTTGCGCTCGGTACCGAGGGCGCAAATGCGCTCGATCCGAGCCCTTATTCATTGTGAAGTGAATCGTAATGCAAGATTCTTTTTCATTTTATTCCTTTTATTATTGATTGCATCAATATTTATTTGGTTCAAGTTCCGCTCAGTCAGGGAATTGATCCTTATGCCCTTGCATTCGGGCCGAGGGCACGATTGCTCTCGGGCTGGCTTATTATTATTGTTGGGTACATGGGTGCTGTGCGGGGGTGGGGAACGAGAATCCCCCCACCCCCCCCGCTCAGCTCCCACAGATGGCCCTTCCCCTTCCCCTTGGGGGGGGGGGGGGGGGGGGGGGGGCGGGGGGGGGGGGGGGGGGGGGGGGGAGGTTATCGGGGTTCTTCTCCTAGCCCGATCCGTCGAGCGCGGGGGAGGGCTCTCGGTGCCCGATGTACAATTGTATTCAAGGTCTTCCACTCGTTCGGTGTGGGGCTCACCCCCCCGCGCGAGGGGACTTCCCCCCACTAATCACTACTACTGTTATTTCCGCAGGTGCTATTGCCACGAGGGTGGACCTTGGTGAGGTATGGGCGTCCTTCCATTTGCAGGGCGTGCTAGTGTCCAGGGGCTGCGGTTCTATGTCTGGGCCTACTGCGGTCACCCATGGAGTGGTGACCACGCTCCAGGTGACGACGTCCCTCCTCACCTGGTGTACTCGCCTCACGTGGTAACAGTCTTGCCTACAGCCGCTGTGAAGTGCCATTCGCCGTACCGAGAGGGGGGCGTGCCGCCGCCGCTCGTGGTTGCAGCGCTGCCGCGACCACACTTCCGCTGCCCTAGAGCTCGCCTCTTGACCTGCCGCCGGTACCAGGATGTTGCTGGCTGCTGCTCCACTTCCTGATGTTTCCGGTGCTGCCTGCCGTAACGCCTGGGCTGACTGTCCATGGCAGTTTGGCCTGCTACTGGCTTGTCCCTGCCGTTGCTGCGGCTGGCTGTCCCTGCGCCGGTTGGCTGCGCTGGCATGTCCCCTAACCGATGCTGCGCCTGGCCTGTCCCTACCGATTGCCTGTGCTGGCTGTCCCTACCGATGCGTTGCTGGCTGTTGCCATGCTGTGTTCCTGAGATGCCATACCTGCTGGGACTCGTCCCTGTTTCGTGGTGGTACTACCCCAGACTTTGGTCTGTCTGTACAGGTGCGTCCGGGCCCTATGGCTTCGGCTACAGCAGCCCCGGCTCCGCCCTGGATAGCAGATCTTACGTCTGTCCTGAGGAAGCTGACGAAGATGAGGAGGAAGGTGTCGTCGTCTTCATCTTCTTCATCGTCGTCGGCTGCCGCCTCTTCCCCTTCGACTTCTAAGGCTTCACAGCCGAGGAAGAAGAAGGTTGCCTCCTCCCTCCTAAGAAGTCTCCCTCGGGAGCTTCTCGGGAGGGACCCGTCTCACCTTGGTGGGACGGGAGGGTTCCCTTCCGCTGGTCCTCCTGCTCCTTCGGGAGCGGGGCCCATCTCTTCTTCCGCAAGGAAGAAGACTACGGGACCAGAGGGGTACCGGCTAACACCGGTACTTCCTCGCCTGGTGTCAGTGGTTCTGCCACTGCATCAGGGTCCGTCTCGGCCTTTCGTTCGCGGGAGGTACCGAGTGTACGGTCGCCCTACCAGCGACCGTGCAGCCAGGAACCAGACCTCTGAGCCCGCTCAGCGTCAGGTTCACGGCACGGGGGCGGAAGACTGGTGACAGCCACTCACGCGACTCTCACCAGACCAGCTCTAGCTCTCGCGGCGACCAGCTGTCTACCCGGGGACTGAGGCTGGGAAGAGGTCCCCCCGTTCGCCGGTGCCAGCCACGGCTGGAACCAGCGACGTGACGTGCCATGAGGACAGGCACCGGTCTCACTGTGACAGTGGAGCCTGCAGGTCGCCTGACCGTCGCTCTCACAGAGAGCGATCGGATACGGCAACCAGCACCAGCTCTTCTGACACTCGAGATCGGGGCCGCTGTGCTCAGTCCAGCCGTTCTCCACAGCAAGACGGTTCGACCAGGCCTGCAGCTCGATCGCCACCGCGGGTTGACGATCGCCTGCAGCCCTCCAAGCCTGCTGGTTCTGCCAGCGAGCGAGGAGGGAGCGTCAGGTCTGCCTCTCCCGTAACCTTCAACCCCTCGTGTTACACCGGGAGGAGCGAGGTATTGAGGAGTGATCGTGAGGGGTGCGCCCCTCATGATCCCACCACGACGCCCTACGTGCCAGGCCAACGGTTGCTTGGACCGGCCAGGACGTATGCGCAAGTGGATGGAGAAGACCGAGAGGGCTGTCGCTGTTCCCCCTTCTTAGGAGGAAGGTTTCTCGGAATATGCTCTTGTTCGAAGGGCTTAACGGTCCTACTCTGCAAGATGCTGTGACTTCCGAGATCCAGAGGAACTTTGCCGAGGTTATGGCGCTGATTCGTCAGCACAACGACCTCGGGGAAGGATCGCCGCTCCCACCAGCAGAGCCACGTCTTGGCTCGAGTCGTTTTGGGGCCCGAGAGGGAACCCAAATCGACGGTGGGTCTGCCGCGATCGGAGCTTGCCGACTGTGTTGAACCAGGTAGTCTCTCGTCTCCGGACAAGAAGGCTCTCAGTTCTGCGGCCGGTCGAACAAGCTACTTCACCTCCTCTACTGCGACAGAGGCGTTTCTACGTGTCTTCGGACACCGTATTTGAATACCCCTTCGGTCCTCCTGAGAGGTTTCGACCTCGACGAGGACTGGAATGAGTCGGAGGACGGTATCGGCTCTCTCCTGTCAGGTGTCGATCAGCCCCACCCAGACGACGTTCACAGTGGCGGCAGACCCTTACCTACAGTATGAGTTCGTAACCCTCCTCGGGAAAACGTTTTCTCCTGACGATACGTTTTCCCAGGTTCTGAGAGGCCATCGCCGTAAGGCGATGGCTGCTCCTTTTCTTCTCCAACTGCTAGTTCCGCTGGGAATGCGAGCCAGTATCCAATTCCTCCCCCATTCCCTCTCTCCTTATGGCTACGAGGGAAAGGGGAGGGAACCTACAGAGATTTCTCTGTAAGATCCCACGTTAGGGGCTGCGCTACCGGGGGGACCTTCGGGTCCTACCTGACGTAAGCCCCGGTCGTTGAGGAGGGATCCTGCCCCTTTCTCGATTTCTACGGGAATCGAGAGGACCACCAGCCGATATCGTTTGACGAATTCGGTGGGGGTTTCGCAGTGCTGAGAATTCTACGGAATTTCTAGCCGCACTCAGTGTGTTCGAGTTTTTTACGATCTCCAAACACTTAGGCGAGACCACGGGTCCAAAGTGAGCGAGAATCCCCGATAATTGTTACACGATAATCGGTAACCTCTCTTATGCTCGAATTCCTGTAATTTCTAGCATTTGGAAGAAGAAACTGCTGCTGAAAGAAGAATCTCACAGTAGGCGATTAACCTGGAATAGAGAAGAACGGACGGGAACTTCCAGTTTGGCTTGAACTATCGTCTTCGGTATTCTGTTCACCATTGAAGCTTTCCTTTGGGAAAGACTTCTCCTTCACTCTCTTGACTAGAGAACGAAGGCGGTCGATCTCCAATCCTTATTCTCATTCCTCGAGAGGAAAAGAATTTAGGATGGAGGTCGTGGTACAGAACCTACAAATATACTACGTATATTACCCTCGCGACATGATTCTTTTAACAGTTGAATTGTCCGGGGGGTAGGCGCATACCGTAGTTAACTCTACGGTTTGTGACCGAGACGAATTGTATCTTAATTGAACTGCAACTCGGGGTTGCCTGCAACCTCCCAGCAGTTATCAGTTTCGATTTTAGATACTTGGTATTGTCTTGACAACACCAAATCAGCTTTTGTATTTACCGAAATCCGTTTCGTTTAAATATAATTGCTCGAGCGTATTCTTTATGCTCGATGGTTCTAGCCGAACGCATTCCTTCGTGGAATAATGGATTACCTGGCAACTCAGGATGACGAGTCACCGAGAGCTACTGCGTATTGAACTGCCTGATAGCAGCTCAGTATCAGCTAGGTCTCGGAGATGCACGGTCGGTTACATCTCTCTCTCCCCAGGTTTGATTGACTACCGAACCATATCTCTGCCCAACAATCATGGACTTAGGTCTCTGATTAACGGGGATTCTCGCAATAATGAAGGACCATCTACTGCTGTGACGCTCGATTTCATCGCCTTCGACATTGCGAGAATTTTCAACAGAGATATCTCTTGGACTCTTTCATCTTTCTGTTTACCGCACGGTATCAGAAGTCTGTACTAGTCTCCCGCTGCATCGCACCGCGATAATGCGAATGATTTTTGCAGACATCTGAGTTTGTCTTCAAAATATCTCGTATTCGTAGGTGTGCAATTATTCATTGCTCGCCCCGAATTAACAGATAATGTCAGAAAGACAATCGCCTACTCTCCGACCTGACAGCTCTACTTCCAAATGTTCAGCCCATGAGAAGCAGTTCTTCAGGCAGTATTTCCCTGTCTCTTCATTACTGAAAAGTGCTCCGCTTTTATTGCAACTACGATCCTCACCGGACAGCAATGAATAGCGGTTAGCTTTCTCAGTCTTTGTAGCACAGGTTCAGAATCTTGAGAATCCTTCTCTCGGTTCAGCTGTGAAGACGTAGGTTGCTTTTTCTGTACACCTTCGTCTTCAACGACACACAGTGTTGTTTCTCCTTAGCTGAGAATCAACTATACTATGAGATATCTTGCCATCAGGGACCTCGGTCTCTAGAAGGCAATTTACTTTCGCCTGTTGGGCACATGCCTTAAGAGAATCATCACCTCGCCTTCTGGCATCGGTGACGAACAAATTATTTGTTTAGTCTCTTGGCATAACCCTTTTAAGGCGAAGGTCACGTGACTTGCTCGGGTGCTTGGACAACTTGCCTCCTACCGAACGCAGTCAGTCGGCAGCTGTCAGAGCGCCCAAGTCAGTTACGAACTTCGCTGTGGACTTAGTTCGGTTGTTCCATAACAGTCTTTTCTTCGTCCTAACGGCTTGTCACAGTACCCATACCATCGACACCCACCATTGAGTGTCGGTGTCCTATCCACTACCGAGGAAGAATTCACTGCATGGGGATAGGAGAATGTGAGACACTTCGCTGCAGACGGATAGACCAGTATGGGTACAGGACATCACCGAAGTCGAGAAGAGGGATAGGTCATACGACCATTCCCTTCTTTTCCTCTGAGGTAATTGCATGACTTTTCCTGCGAAGTCAAGCATCCAGGGATGGGGATTCGTGACGCTCGATTTCGTACCGACTTCGTAGCGAAGACTCAGAACCCTTCGGTTTCCTGACGATCGGTTAGAGTCCTTCACAATCCCCTCCCTAATGGACTTCACCGCATTTTCGATGCAAAGGAGATGCTGCTTTGTCCTGTGAAAGCTTGACCGCGCTTTCTGAAGAAACTCGACATCCCAGGCTGAGTGTTGAAGACTCTTCGTCAGCACCAAGATGACCTAGAAGTACACCTCTCGAGTTACACAAAGAACTTCTCCGTGGCGCAGGTACTGAAGGCAGGGGTCTGGTACAACCAGACCACTGGCACCTCCTTCTACCTTTTGGATATTGCCCACAGGTCCTTGGATCGTTTTCCTTGGGACCCGTGGTGGCTGCTCAACACATTGTGTAGCTAACCCAGACCCTAGCAGGCTGAACAGCATCGAGTCCTGGTGTGACTGTTAAGAATAGATAAGTGAATGAGAGAGTGACTGGCTTCTCTTCCTATCTTTTTCTCACCCCTCTACCTGTGGGTAGAGGGATACGGTCATCACCTTGCTGGATAAGGACGAGATGCTGGTGAGCTACTCGACAGAGCCCCATCCTATCCCTTTCACTAGGGATGGAGCGAATATCCACCACTTCCCTCCTACAAGGGGGGGGAAGTGGATGCCAACAAGAGACAAACCATAACTTTATGTTGCCTCTTGCAAATAGGAACTTGTTCTTGTTTGCTGGTACGAAGAGATACGCTTGCCTCTCTCTTAGTACTTGGTCCAGAGGTCTGACCATTGATCGTGCGGTGCACACCCCGATCAATCGGACAGAGGCTTGGATCCCTCCCTCGCTCTTACGACCAGGGAGGCATTCCAAGGTTGGGTGAACACCAGTCTGTTCACAAAAGACTCAGATTCCTCCCACCAAGAAGTGAGTCTTCCTATTGTAAAAGGACCGAAGGTTTGTATGCCGTGTCGGAACAAATGACAATTTGTCCAAAATTGCATTTTTCCTAACTATACAAACCTGAGGTCCTTTTACACATAGTCCCACCTCATGCCACCCCTCACTCTGCAGTTTTTGCTTGGGCCAAAAGCAAAAGTGATTTTTTTACCTCCCAGTCGCGCGCGCGCGCCTGTCGGACAAGCAGTTAACTACCGAACCCCTTGTTCGAAAGCTTACGACCTATCCAGCTGCCGCTAGTACCTTCCTATTGTAAAAGGACCTCAGGTTTGTATAGTTAGGAAAAATGCAATTTTGGACAAATTGTCATTTCCTCTGCTTACCCTCAAGAAGAAGGGTTACCTCAGGGAAGCGTCCTTAGTCCAATACACTTTAATGTAGCTGTCAACGGCCTACTAGAACAAGTTCCTGTCGGGGTGCATGGTCTGGCCTTTGCTGATGATTATGCAATAATCTGTAGCAAGTCTACAGCTGTCGAAGCTTGTCAAAAGATCCAGACTGCTATTAATGCTTCAACATTATGGGCCAGTGCTAAAGGTTTCAAATTTCACCAGAAAAAACCAAAGCTATACGATTTTGCCGATTAAGAAGAGTGGAAGAGATCCCTACGCTGTTTTTAAATGATTCGATTTTACCTTATGAAGATAGCATTAAGTATTTAGGTGTTACATTTGATAAGAAATTAACTTTTGCTCAACATGTTAATGAAGTTGTATGTAACGTGAAGCTTCGTCTTAATATTCTTAAAGTTGTTTCTAATTTTTAATTGTTGGGGGCAGATCGAATCACCCTTTTGAGGATGTACCAGATTTTATGCCTAGCAAAATTGATTATGGTTGTCTTTATGGTTGTCAAATTTATGGTTGTGCATGCAAGACAACACTGCAGAAATTAGATGTTGTCCTATTTGGCTTTACGTATTTGTACGGGAGCCTATAGAACTTCTCCAGTAGAAAGCCTATATGTTGAGTCGGTTTTGGTTTTCCCCCACTATTTATCCGTAGGGAGGAATTAGGCTTGAGAGTCATATCAAGAGTACTTACATCAAAGCTGAACCCTAATATAAGTATGTTAGAGAACCAACTGATAGAGCCCCAAATAGACCTAGACTGCCAAAGCCGCTTGAAGTTCGACTAGCAAGCTCTGCCAGGGAGGTGGGATTACTACCCCCTGCAGTAGCTGAAATTTCGCCCTCAAAATTTCCTCCTTGGAAATTAAAGGCCACACTTAGAAATCTGCCCAATTAGGGACAGCAGGAGTATCACTCTGGTGATCAGTTGAGGGCAAGTTTTTTGGACCATGCTTTTGAACATCGTGATTCTCAACATATATACTGATGGTTCGAAGGGTTCTGATGGTGTTGGTTGCTCTGTAGTGACTAGTGATAATATTATTAAAAAGAAGCTTCCATCTAATTCCTCTGTTTTTACAGCTGAACTGCTGGCAGTTTTGACTGCTTTTAAATATATTTTTTATAGTTCTTGTAATAACAAGGTTTTTACCATTTTTACCGACTCTTTAAGTGTTTTATCTTCTCTTAAAAGCCTAGTCTCTTGCAACCCTTTAGTGCAAGAAGTACAAGATTGGTTTTATCTTTTAATTAATAGAAGAGGTTTTTCTGTTAGGTTTTGTTGTTCTCCGTCCCATGTTGGAATTGTTGGGAATGAGCGAGCCGACGCTGCTGCTAAGGCTGCAACTAGGCTTAGGCACATTTCCAACATGGGCGTCCCTGTTTCCGATTTTAAAAATACCATTCGATTTTATTGTAGAGACCAGTGGCAGGCCCACTGGTCTACTTTAGATAATAACCTTAAATTAAAGTCGATTAGGCCTTCTGTTCATCCTTGGCCTCATAGCCGGATGGATAGAAGGTCTGAGATAGTTTTAGCTAGATTACGTATTGGCCACACTAAATATACTCACGGGTATCTAATGATGAGTGGAGCGGATAGGCAGGTTCCTCGCTGTTCCACCTGTCATGTGGATTTGACTGTGGTGCATATTTTGGTGGAGTGCCCTCATTTTGAAACCAAACGTAGAGCTTGTTTGCTGGCAAATAAGACACTTGCCGATATTTTAGGTGAAGGTGCTCAGGCAGAGCAAATTATGACATTTTTAAAAAATATTGGTCTTTTTTACGAATTGTAATTATCTTTTAATTGTTTTAGGTTTCTGTTTGGTTTTTATGAATGAATGATTTGTATGTTAGATCGGTTGTGTTGTATGTTTCTTTGTGTGATAGCGAGTTTTTTTATTCTTAAGATATATATGCACTGAATGGCCCCTCGGCTCCGGCGCTTGGCTATGTGCCAAAAACTTTATAATCTATCTATCTATCCACTCGCAACCTCTATTCAGCGAATAGCAGACTTTGTAATTTTCCTCAGAGATGAGAAACGTTTGTCCGTTTCTGCCATTAGAGGCTACAGGGCGGCCCTGAGTTTAGTGTTATGTCTTAGAGGTATCGACATCTTCGTCCTGGGAACTTTACTTGCTATTCAAGGGGTTTGAGCAGTCGAGTTCTCCAAGGGAGCTCAAGCCTCCGACGTGGGATGTTTCCTTGGTTCTCAAGAGCTTCATTAATGATACATATGAGCCTTTGGGTAATTCATCTGACAGGAACTTGACGCTCGACAGTTTTCCCCCTGGCCTTGGCATCTTCGAAGAGGGTAGGAGAGCTCCACGGTCTGAGCTATGATGTGAAGCACACCAGGGGTTGGGGGTCGATGTCCTTCGAATTTGTTCTGGAATTCGTGGCCAAGACCCAAAATCCCTCTGTGCATGATGATAGGTTCACTTCATATTCCATTCCATCACTGAATGACTTTGTGGGTGATGCTCAAGAACTTTTGTTGTGTTCTGTCCGGGCCCTGCGTTGCTATCTTAAAAGGACACGGCACCTGAGGCCAGGCTGCTGCAGACTTTGTTAGCACAGGACGTACAAAGAAAGAGGTGTCGAAGAATACTATCTCTTTTTGGATATGGGAAGCCATCAGACAGGCATACTTGACTCTTGATGATTTCGCCACCACGTCTGTGCAGGCTAGAGCGCATGATGTTAGGGGTATTGGTCCCTCTGGCTTTCAAAAAGAACTTGTCTGTACATAGTGCTGAGTGCTGGTACTTGGTTATGCCAGTCCACATTCACCTCTTTCTATCCTAAGGATGTTGCCCTCAGATCTACGGACATGTTTTCCCTGGGTCCCGTGGTGGCTGCCTAACAGGTTGTGTAACTCATAGTTGCCCTTAACAGGGCACTTTTGTATCTTACCTAAGTTGATTGTGTGGATGAGAGAATGATCGAGTTGGCTGGCCTCTTTCTTTCTCTTGCACCTTTCCTTCTTCCTTCAGGCGGGTTAAGGAATAAACACGTCATTCGCTGGACTGGTCTGATACAGGTGAGTAAGGTAGTCATACTGATAGTTAGTCACTTGGTGTACAAATATACAACCCTCTATTCTATAGCATATGCTCCACTCCTTGGCCAGGGGAGTTGGGAACGGTAACAAACCCTGGTGTGTTGATTTGCTATTGGACAGGCAAAGTTTCTCTTTGGTTCCCTATACAATGGTTCTCCCATATATCATTGTACGTCACTCAGTGTCTGAGTGGTTAGATGTCATCAATTTATCTAGCTTCTAACGGGCTTCAGTCCCTCTCCGGAAGTTATTTATTGTGGAGCTGGACTGGTGGGTAGGCCCCCAGCCAGTTTAGGTGGTCTTTTACCCCCCCTCCAAGTATGAGTCTCTCCTATTGTTAAGACCGAAGGTTTGTTTGGGTTTGAACAAACGACAAATTTTCTAAGACAATTTGTATTTTTGTACATGAACTTTCCTGTCAGATATATACTTAGCTATACGTCTCTGACGTCACGACAGAATTCAAAACTCGCGGCACACGCGACAGGTAGGTCAGGTGATCTACCTTACCCGCCGCTGGGTGGCGGCTGTAAGAACCAATCTCCCTTTCCAGCCAGAATTTTTCTGTCGCCGGTGACGACTACACCTGTGGTTGTTACCTCCTGACAGCTGTATTCGATTCTCGTTGCCGTGGATTTATTTGGACTGACTTTCGGTGAAGTACCTGATCTTGTTGGCTTGGCATACGCATTTGTGGATTGTTTTTGGATATTGATTTGGATTTTTCTTTGATTTCGAGATGTCTGAGTTAGAGGTTAAGAAATCTTCTATGTTTAGGGTGTGCTCTATGGATGAATGCAAGGTGAGACTACCGAAAGCTACGGTAGATCCTCACACAGTTTGCTTTAAATGTAGAGGGAAAGAATGTTCTTTTGTTAACCCGTGTAATGAGTGTGAGAAGTTGGATGAGGGTGAATGGAAGGCTCTTTCTTCCTACTTGAGGAAGTTAGAGAAAGACAGGGTGAGAAAGGCTTCGTCTAGGAGTTCTAGTAAGTCTCGTATTAGCGAGGTAGAAGAAAATCCTGTTGTAGCATTAGAACCTTCTCCAGTTTCAGCTCCTGCGCCCTGCATCGAACCTACGGAAGTGGCAACCATGAGAGCCACGATCCTTAGCATGGAAAAGAAGATTCGTTCGTTGCAAGGTAAGAGTAGTGAAGGTGAATTGTGCAGTGACCCCAGTGCAGTGGAGGGTGCGTCTGATCGGCTCCTTAATGCTTCCAGGCCTAGACCTCTTCCAGACTCCCAGTCCCAGTGGAGGAGGAAAGTCAACAGCCGCAGGAAGGTTAGGGAGAACTCCCACCGATCAGGCGTCCCCTCGGTAGATCCTGATGTTCGTACCCAGGCTGCCCTTGTTCGCGCGAAGAAGGAGGTATTGCGACAATGCTTCTCTTCTTCTTCCTCACCTTCGCCTAGAAGAGGATGGAGCGCCTCGGATTCTTCGCGACCGCTGAAGAGAGCCTGGAAGGCTCCTGGCGCCTTTCCTTCCAGCCCGGAAGTTTTTCCAGAAGAGCCGGAAGTAGAGATCAAGAAACCCAGGATGGAGCAGGAGTTCTCGCCTCATAGTAGGCTTCGAGCCTCTTCTACTCTGAGCCGGTGGAGTTTTGCAAGATCTCCAGCTCGAATTCTTGCTGGACTGCAAGCGCAGATTTCGGCGCTGGCGGGCTCCTTGGCAGGAGGAACGCGTCGGAAAGACGTCTCTCTCCCTGTCAAGAAGTCTAGGATTCCTTCTCCTGTGTTACCGTCTCAGTCAGAGTCGGTTCTCTCTCCTGTATCAGCGGATGGAAGGAGGGCTCTTCCCTCGGCAGACGCGTGTCGTCTTCCAGGCGTCAATCGCCCAAGAAGCTTTCTCCTGGTGACTACATCTCTCCAGTAGGAAGGGATCTATCGGCCCTAGTAGGCGTTCGTCTAAAGACAGGCGTACAGCCTCGTCTTCTCGCTCATTTCCGAAGATCCTTCATTCTCCGGATAAGAGAGCCTACTCTTTGATGGATTCGTCAAGAGACAGGATCTCGCCTTTTGTTAGGCGCCTTGAGCCTAGTAGGCGCTACTCCCCAAGTAGACGCTCTCCCGCTCCCAAGCGTGGTGCGGAGGATAGGCGTTTTTCTCCTGATAGGCGCGGCTCTCCTTTTAGCCGCTCTGTTCAGGACAGGCGTGTAGAGCCTGAAAGATATGTCTCTTCTGGGAGACTACCTTTTGAAGAGACACACAAGTCTGGATCGAAGTTTGTGGAGCATGGTAGACGCCCGGTCACCTAGTAGGCGACCTTCTCCAGGGCTTCGCTCTCCTGTAAGTAGGCGCCAAGAGCCTAGTAGGCGTTCGCCTCATGGTAGGCGCAGCTCGCCTGGCAGCCGCTCTCCTTTGAACAGGCGCATGGATCCTGAGAAGCGCCTTGAGCATAGTAGGCTCTCCTCTCCTAGCAGGCGCTCCCCTTTGGAAGCCCGGAATTCTAGGAGTAGGATTAAGGATCAAAGAGCACACACTCATCAGAGTAGGAAGGACTCATTCGAGAGGAGCTCTCCAGAAACTTTGGCTTCCCCTGATAAGGCGCCAGTCTGCTACTAGACACTCTCTGGACAGGCGCACTTCTTTAGAGAAGGCTAACGGCCCTCGTAAAGAATGGAGGTTCTTCATTGGATGAAGTTGAACCTTCAGAAGAGGATTTGGTGAAGGACTCGTCAGTTTCGTCCTATAAGATCCTTACAGATCTCCTTCTTCAAGAGTTTGGAGACTCCCTTACTCCCGTCGCTCCTCCGTCTCCTCTCTCTTTATTCTCGACTTCGAAGAAGACGAAAGTTTCCTCTTGTGTGAGGATGAAGCCAACCATCTCAATGAAGAAGGCTTTGAGAGGTTTTGGTGATTGGCTGCTTTCTAAGGAAGAGAAAGGAAGACTTGTGTTTTTCTTTCCATCCTTCCAAGCTTACGGGCAGACTGGGGTTTGGTACGAGTCTGGAGAACCCCTAGGCCTGGGTCTTCCTTCATCGGCGGATGCGGACTTCTCTTCTCTGGTAGATGCAGCACGACGCTCGGCTCTTTTGTCTGCTAAGACTACTGGGCTATGAACGAGCTTGACCACCTGCTGAAGGGAATGTTTAGAGTCTTGGAAGTCTTCAACTTCCTTGACTGGTCTTTGGGGGTCTTGGCTAAGAAGACTCAGAACCCGGATGCTATTTTGCCAGAAGATCTCAACAGTGTTCTAACGTGCATTGATAAGCAAGTTAGAGATGGATCGAGCGAAATAGCCTCCCTGTTTGGAGCAGGGATCCTTAAGAAGAGATCAGTCTTCTGCTCTTTTCTGACTAAGTCTGTTTCGCATGCCCAAAGAGCCTCTCTTCTGTATTCACAGCTCTCGCCTCTGCTATTTCCGAAGAAGATAATACAGGACATCTCAGGATCTATCTCTGCGAAGGCGACTCAGGACATGCTCGCGCAGTCGGCACGGAAGCCTAGGACCTCCTTCCAGACGAAGACGAAGAAGGAGACTCCAGCTAGACAGGAGCCCTTTCGAGGGGGCCCTCCTTCTAGAGCCTCTACCTCGAGAGGTAAATAGACCTTTCAAGAGAGGTAGATCCTTCTCACGCTCTGCCAGAGCTAAGAAGTAGGGAAGTAGTCCTCCAAACACCAGTAGGTGCCAGACTTCTAAGATTCTCGGAAGCCTGGGCAAAGAGAGGAGCGGACAACTGGTCCCTCTCGATTATCCGGAAAGGATATCTGATTCCCTTTACGGAAAGACCACCGTTAACAACGACTCCGAGGGAGTTGGTGGCCAGGTACAGGGATCCCATCATGAGCCTTGCTTTAACACAAGCAGTGGAACAAATGTTCGAGAAAGAGGCTATAGAGCTAGTGAGCGACCCTTGCTCAGCGGGCTTTTACAACCGCCTTTTTCTAGTTCCAAAAGCCTCAGGAGGATGGAGACCGGTTCTGGATGTAAGCGCCCTGAATTTCTTTGTAGAAAAGAGGAAGTTCGCCATGGAGACGACATCCTCAGTGTTGTCGGCCCTTCGGCCAGGGGACTGGATGGTGTCCCTAGATCTTCAGGACGCTTACTTCCATGTGCCTATCCATCCTTCTTCAAGGAAATACCTCAGGTTCATGATGGGAGGAAGGATATTCCAGTTCAGGGCTTTGTGCTTCGGCCTTTCAACAGCCCCTCAGGTCCTCACAGGCCTAATGAAAAATGTAGCAAGATGGCTACATTTGGAGGGAGTCAGAGTGTCCCTTTACTTGGACGACTGGCTAATCAGAGCCAAGTCGCAGAAAAGATGTTTGGAGGACCTACAAAAGACCCTTTTCATGGCAAGTTCTCTGGGACTTTTGGTGAACTTTCAAAAAGTCTCAGTTGATCCCCAGTCAAGATCGTATCTATCTGGGGATTCGGATGGCTTCTCTGGATTTTCGGGCTTTTCCGTCTCCAGAAAGGATAGCCCGAGGGTCAGAGAAAGTCAAAGCCTTCCTAGAGAAACAAGTATGCACAGCGAGGGAGTGGATGAGTTTGTTGGGGACACTCTCCTCGTTGGAGCAATTCCTTTCTCTAGGAAGGTTGCACCTCACGAACCTCTCCAGTTCTTTCTACATCGAAACTGGAGGTGTACCCGTTCCGCAAAACCTAGAGTTTCTTACGCCTTCGAGATCTCAAGGGAAATCAAGAAGGACCTCTCTTGGTGGGCCAACCCTCTCAGGTTTGCAGAAGGGATGTCCCTTCACATTCCGAACCCCAACCAAGTGTTGTATTTCCGACGCCTCAGAAACAGGTTGGGGAGCAACGCTCGGCTCAAGAGAAGTATCAGGCACCTGGAAGAAGGAACAGGTGACCTGGCACATCAACAAGAAGGAGCTGATGGCGGTTTGGCTAGCTTTGAAAGCTTTCGAGCCCCACGTCCTAGCTTCAGCAGTACAGATCAACTCGGACAACACCACGGCCCTGGCTTACATCAGGAAGCAGGGGGGGACTCACTCTTTCATCCTGTACGAGACAGCAAAAGAACTTCTGCTTTGGGCAGAGCAAAGGAAGATTTGTCTCCTTACCAGGTTCGTAGGGAGACAAAAGAATGTCAGAGCAGACCTCCTAAGCAGGAAAGATCAAGTCCTGCCTGCAGAGTGGACTCTTCACGAGGATGTTTGCCAGGACCTGTGGAAGCTTTGGGGCAAGCCTCATATAGACCTCTTCGCACAGCCAAGAATGCGAGGATAGCCAACTACTGCTCTCCGATATCGGACCCGAGGGTAGTCGGTCGATAGACCCGTTTCCGTTTTACTAGATTGGAAGGGTCTAGACATGTATGACGTTTTCCTTTCCTCCATTCAAGATACTGGGAGAGAGACTAAAGAAATTTGCAGAATCGGAGGCAGCAAGGATGACGCTGGTAGCCCCGTTCTGGCCCGCACAAGTATGGTTCACAGAGGTACTGGAATGGTTAGTAGATCTTCCGAGAACATTACCACAGAGGATCGATCTGCTCAGACAACCCCACTTCGAGAGGTATCACAAAAACCTCCCCGCTCTAGATCTGACTGGCTTCAGACTGTCAAAAAGTTTGGTCAGAACGAGAGGCTTTTCTGCAAGAGTTGCAACGGCTATCGCAGCAGCAAGAAGGCCTTCTACCCTTAGAGTCTACCAATCGAAGTGGGGACGTCTTTCGGCGATGGTGTAGGAACCATCACTTTTTCCTCTTCCAGTACCTCTGTGGACCCAAATAGCAGACTTCTTACTTTTCCTTAGGGAAGAAAGTGGATTGGCGGTATCAACCATTAAAGGCTATCGTAGCATGCTATCTGCAGTGTTTAGGCACAGAAACTTAAAACATTTCAGAAGATAAGGACCTTCATGATCTAATAAGATCGTTTGAAACATCCAAGAAGGTTTCTCCAGGGATTCCGAGTTGGAATCTGGATGTAGTGCTACGTTACCTGAGGTCCAATAAGTTCGAACCGCCTCAGTCTGCCTCTTTTAGAGACCTCACGAAGAAGACAATTTTTCTCATGGCATTGGCTTCCGCAAAGAGGGTTAGTGAACTCCATGCACTAGAAAGGAAATGTGGGATTCAGAGGAGATGCAGCTATCTGTTCGTTCCTTCCTTCGTTCTTGGCCAAGAACGAGAACCCCTCAAATCCTTGGCCTAGGAGCTTTGCAGTACAAGGCTTGTCTGCATTAGTAGGCGAGGAAGCAGAGAGGTCGCTTTGCCCAGTACGAAGTTTAAAATTCTATCTACAGAGAAAGAAAAAAACTTAAGGGCAATTGGTCAACCTTTGGTGCTCTGTAAGAGATCCAAGGAGGACTCTTTCGAAGAATGCGCTTTCTTTCTTTATCAGAAGCCTGGTGAAAGAAGCGCATGCGATATGTGATGAAAGTCAATTCAAAGTTCTTAAGGTCAAAGCTCATGAGGTAAGAGCTATTGCCACGTCATTGACTTTTAACAAAAACATATCCCTGAGTAATATTATGAAGGCAACATTCTGGCGTTGCAACTCAGTCTTTGCAAACCACTATCTGAGAGACGTCAAAATTACGTATGAAAAGTTGCTTCGGGTTAGGCCCGTACGTATCGGCGGATTCGGTGCTGGGGCAGGGAGCTGAGACATATCCTTTGTAGTATATTTTTTCCCCTTGTTAGGTTGTAAGTTTTTGGTTGTTTGAAAGAACATGCGGGTAGGCATGTTTTTCATTTCGTAGTCTAACAATGATTAGATTGGTTAGGTGATCGGTTTTATGTTTGAGCTCCTTGCAATGATAGTGGTTAGGTTCTGTCATATAAGTGGGCGAATCCCCGTTGACAGATCCTGCTCGGATTCTATCAAGTAAGCGGATAACCAAATCCCTTTGATAGACCCAAAGAGTCTGTCAGCTGTAGGTCACGCCCTCGCTGAAGCTCTTAAGGCAACGCAGACTCATAGACAGTAACTACGAAGTCTTCTGCCTAAACAGGTAAGAACCAAGGTTGTATTTACATCCTACAACTAGTGTTGTTTTCCCCTTTTTTCCATATTTATATTGCTGTCTCTTTCCCTCCACCAAGGGTGTCAATCAGCTAAGTATATATCTGACAGGAAAGTTCATGTACAAAAATGTTATTGTTAGTATACAATAAGGTTTTGTACATACTTACCTGGCAGATATATACGATTGATGGCCCGCCCAGCTCCCCTCAGAAAACCGGTGGAAGGAAAAATTCTGGCTGGAAAGGGAGATTGGTTCTTACAGCCGCCACCCAGCGCGGTAAGGTAGATCACCTGACCTACCTGTCGCGTGTGCCGCGAGTTTTGAATTCTGTCGTGACGTCAGAGACGTATAGCTAAGTATATATCTGCCAGGTAAGTATGTACAAAACCTTATTGTATACTAACAATAACATTTTTCATAGCTACAAACCTGAGGTCTTAACATTGTACTGCCCACCTCTAGCTGCCCCTGCCTGCTAAGACATCCTGAGTTGGGAAAATCTGACTCGGTGATGTAGATGCGTGGTCCTTGACCACTCTTCACCCGATATATGCACACATTGCCAGATCTCACAAGATTCCTTGCTTTCATCTGTTTTTTAACTGGATCCAGCTAGGCGCTAGAAATTATCCTATTGTTAAGACCAGGTTTGTAGCTATGAAAAATACAAATTGTCTTAGAAAATTTGTAATGTTACAAATATTTTTAATAGGTTTTTCTTGAGTTTTAACTAACAAATTACGCAGTTTTCACCATTTTTATAGGGGTTTCAACTATTCGCGGATTCTAGCTATTTGCGGGGGCGTCTGGTATGCATCCCTTGCGAATGTGGGACAAACACTACATCTTCTAAGACTAATTACATTTATGAACTATATTTATATTATTGCTCAACCAATGGAACTATTAGATGTTATTGAATCACAAGTGCTATTGATTTTATTTTTTCATAAAGGAGGGGTCATAAAAACAATCCAATTAAAAGACCAGGGTTAACTGTAATTGTTATCCTCTTAATCAAGTGCCACCAATAAACTTGGAGCTTAAATTTAAACATTCCAGACAATAAAATTTGTTGGGGTAGGTCAAACACTAATGGTCACATTTAGCACAATTCTTTTGGCCCCCTTTCCATCAACTTATATTTTACAGATTTGGAGTCATGCCTTCTTACCTCACTCTCCAGCAAGTTTTAGGATAAATCAAAACCATACCCAAGCTGAGCTTGTTCCTTACCCTGATATCTCAGTCATAAACTTGTAAACAAGTTGGTACATTACATCCTGGTGTGCTTGTTGCTTATTGAACAGATAATACTCACACATATGTAGTACAAATCGTTTCTCTATGTATTTTTTTTTCACCACAGGGTTCTGTTAAATGAGACCCAAATGCCACTTGCTCCACTGAATTGTGCAATTTGATTTTTGCCTGAGGGGATGCCATATACCACCAGCCATAAACATTGCCCTTACAGGCATAAAGATAAATATGGATGATTGCTGGATATATGCTAAATGCTCCTGGTGTAAGCCTAAATGATGATGGAGCTCAATTTAGAGTAGCACTCTGGACTCAAGGATCCAGCAGGGTGTGCTAACCCCCTTTCCAAGAAGATTCCATGTTCTGGCAAACATGCTACAACACTGGAATCGAAGTTCGCCCTTTATGATGCCTACGATGGAGATAAAAATTCATGAATTGGGATAGATACCCCTAATATGAGGCAAAAGTGGACATGCTACTAAACTCTCCTTACTTAACCAGGAACCCTTGGGACATTGGCCTTTCTTTCATATGAGGAGCTGCCACTAGAAGGAAATCTAAGGTCGCAAATACAAAATCTGATGCTGAGGAACCCCAACAAGACCTCTCCTCCTACCCCTGGAATTCTTGTTCTTCCTATTGATAATAGTTCATCACCCAACACTGCCAATCATGTTTCAAGTAGCAGTGATTCAACTGCCCCAGTCCAATGCAACCAAATGAAGGTTCCTAATAAGGAGATTCTGTCTTATGCCTAATTTAGATAGATCTTACAAAGATCAAGGCTGCTTTAGTACTAGGCACTTCTATGTTGAGGGCACTTTTGGAGATTGCTGTCAGGAATTTAGAGCAGCTTTGGACACTGAATTGAATGTTGTCTCAATGACATTTTCAGCCCTCGGAAGACACACACAATTCCTTGAGCATGGAGACTGGTGCTTCACTAAGAAATTTAGGTACTAGCAACAGGCTAACAAAGATAGAATCCCAAGAGAAGTGATGTTTTGGTGTTTGAGGAAAAGGAAAGTCCCAGAAAAGTTGGTTAGGCTGGTTGGGATGATATATAAAAGAACGAGCACATGAGTAATAGCAGCAGTTGGGGGAACAGAAAACTTTGTATTTAAGTGTTGGATTACATCAGGGGTCGGCATTAAGCCCATGTTTGTTTGTGCTGGTCATGGATGTGTTAAGTGAAGAGATCAGGAATGAAGAGCTGTTGGAGTTGTACACCAATGATCTGGTGATTACTGCTGAAAATGAGGACCTACAGAGAAGGGTTGGAGAGTGACAGGAGTCTTTAGAGAGGGGTGGCTTAAAGGTGAATGTTAATAAAACAGAAGTTTTGCTGAGCAGTAGGGAAGGTAGTGACAGAATAGTAGTAAAGAAAGAAGAGGCTTTATTATAAAACGGGTAGAAAAGCTTAAATTAAGATCTATTTTAAGCCAAGAGGGAGGATGTGAGGCAGAAGTAGACAGTAGGATAAAAGCTGCAGGGGGGAAGTGGAGAGAGGTAACTGGAGTAGTATATGATAAGAAAATGCCAATCAAGCTAAAAATCAAGATTTATAACAGTGATATGACCAGTGTTAATGTATGGAGCGGAAACATGAGCTGTAAGAAGAAAAGAGGAAGTAAAGCTTGAGAGAACAGAGATGAGAATGCTGATGTGGATTATGGGAATATCGCTGCTTGAGAGATTGAAAAATTATGAAATAAGAAGGGAGGCTTAGTAAAGATTACAGAGGTGATAAAGTCACTATTGAGATGGTATGGGCATGTGTTGGGGATGGATGACGGAGGAGGGAGTGAAGAGGGCTTGGGAAGAACCTGTAAGAGGAAGAAGATCAAGAGGGAGACAGAATTAGATGGTGAGATAAAGTGAAGGAAGATAAGGAGAGAAGAGCTTTGGTGGAGGATGATGCCTTTGATAGAAAGTAGTGAAGGTGCATCAGGCAATTGACCACTTGATGTAGGGATAATGGTGGGCAAGAAGAACATGCTAACAAAGTCAGACCTTGACTCAGAGAGGGACAATCCTCCTACTCTAATAGCACCAACTGGTTCTGACACTTTGACCACCTCAGACTACAGACAGTCCCTGGTTTACAATGTGGGTTCCGTTCTTGAGATGCGTCGTAAGCCGAAAATTGTTGTAAGCCAGAAAATTGTCAGAAATCCCAAGAAAACCTTACTTTTAATGCTTTGGGTGTAATAAAACTCTGTAAACTGCATTTGTTCCGATGCGAGATACTTCCCTCGAACCATTCCATAGGAGATTCCCGGATGTCGATCTGGGTCCGACCAGAAAATTCTGGTTATATGCCGCACCCAGGTCAGGCCTATGCCCCAGGGGTCGAAGACCAAGCCATCCTAATGACCTATAGTCAGTCCTTCTCTGGTCGCAGGAGCGTGCATACACCCCTGCTCGTCCGGTGTCCGGCCCTTATCCTTTGTCCGTGCGTGTGCTTTGTGTGCGTGTCATGTTTTTGTGCGATGTCGGCTTCGGAGCCTCAACGTCGTTGCCCTGGTCCTGAAGGACGGGCTTGTGGAGCTTTTCTCTCGCCCCTTCTGATTGATCCACACTCTTTGTGTAATTCGTGTAGGGGGGGCGCTTGCTCTAAAGCAAACACGTGCGTGGAGTGCATTGCTTGGCCATCGTATCAGTGGGATTTGGCTTCCACTAAGAAGAAAAAGAAGTCTAAAGCTTCGTCATCGAAGATTTTGCGGGGATCGAGGAGTGAGAGCAGCAGCAGAGACGGCGGCGCCCCTTCTCCTTCGGTATCGTCGGAGAGGAAGTCTCCCGCCTTTCTACAGGTTCTTTCTCCTGCCCCCTCCCAGCGAGGGGCCTAGGTGAGTCCGTTGCCGGGTCTCCCCCCAGGGGGGGTCCCGATGAGTCGTTTCCCCAACAGGTGGTACCGGAGGCTTCCGCGGTGCTGAGGGACTGCTGGTCGCGGTTGCAGCTACAGGGCTCCCTGTCCTGGTCCTCTCTCTTAGCATCGGTGCAGGGGGGGGACCCGTCCCTCCCCTCTGCGGAGCTTCCCGCTTTGTCTCTCCCCGCTTCGCCCCTCCCCTCTACGGCTCTCCCCGCTACAGCTCGCCTCGCTGCGGCTCCTCCCGCTCTCGAGCGGAGCTCGCCGCTCGCGGCCGGAGCCGGGCCGGTTTACCCGGTCACGGATCCACCCAACCACCCGGCTCCGACCCTTTTCCCTTCTGCCATTGGGGATGTCTTTCCCCCTTGTACTCCGGGCAGATCCCCAGTGAAGGACGATGCCTTCCCGTCCTGGGGCTTCCCGTCTAGGGGACAGGAGGAGCTGGGGATGGCCCTGGAAGCGGCCTTCAGGGGCGGTCCCGCTGTGATAGGGGTGTCCCCGAAGCGGCCGAAACGCTCCTCACGTTCCCCCCGCGACGGGAGTCGCCAGAGGAGAAGCAAGAGACGTCGGGATTCGTCAGGGGAGAGGAGTTCTTCAAGTTCCTACTCAAGGGAGCGATCCTCCCGTAGGAGGAAACGCTCCTCCAAGAAGAGACGCCGTCATGGGAGACGCAGGAGACGTAGTTACTCCTCGTCCTCGAGCGGCTCTTCCCGCTCTCATCATCGTAGCCGGGATCATAGAGGGAGTAGAGGGAGTGACAGGCGTCGGGACAACTCCCCCCAGGGGCGGCGGCGGCGTTCTCCTTCTCCGAGGGTGGCCCCCAGGAAGGTCTCTCATGGGGGGTTCCCAGCCGTCTCCCTCCCTACTCGTCCCTCGGTCCCGGTGGATCCTGCCTCGGTCTCGTCAGCCATAGGGTTGGCCTCCATGACCGAGCGGGCTCCCTTCTTCCGTGTTCCCACACGATTGTCGCCTTCGCGGATGGAGCCTAGAGCCGATACCTCCTTGGGGGGTTCAGAGCCCCTCCACCGCTCAGGTATTAGTTCGGGGCATCCCCCCTTGCAGGAGACCGGTGTGCAACCGGGTTTAGGAGCCCCTCTCCGGGGAGCTTCTCCAGCTTCCCTCCAGCTAGGGTCTGGGGCCTCTCCTCCGTCGCGGGACGCTGAGGAAGAGACCCTTATCCAGGAGGTACTCCAGAATGCCCTGGAGGAATTGGGTCCAGTGGATGAAGGTTCTACTTTTAGGAAAGTCCTCTCTCTGATTAGGTCCATGAACCGGCTAGAGGAGCCAGCCCCGACGGTAGAGGACAACAGATCCATGGCGGTGGACTTTCTGTTCAGGGACCCAGAGGAACCCAAGCCTTCTCTCAGCCTCCCTAGGTCCCTGACGGTGGTGGAGAAACTCATTGCAGGCTCCAGTAACTCCTTACGTTGGCACTCCTCGGCTAGGCTACTCCCAGCATCTAAGCCGAGTCAGAGGAGGCTATATGGCCCGGGAGGTGCCCCTCTCCTCCCCAAATCCGTGGAGGGTAACTTGGCAGCCTAGCGCCCGGACTCTCGGAAGAGAGGCTCACGTCGGGACTAGTCTCCTTCTCTCACCAGGAGGCTATGGCTATGGAAGTCACAGCGTGGACCTCGATTCATGTGGCTTCTTGGTTGGATCTGTGGTCCGGGGTGGTAGCCAGGTTCCCCACCCTCCACGACTTGAGGGACGAGGCCTCTCTTGCCAATCAAAGACTAATTTTGTCGGGGGGGTAAAGTCCCTTGGGCTTCCTCACGACCCAACTTGGTCTCGTCCTGGGCGAACTGGATCTTGAGGAGGAGGGATTCTGTGCTGGCCAAACTCCCTAGGAGCATTCCAGAGAGGGAGCTAAGGACCCTTCGAAACGCCCCAGTGGAAGGAGCTGCTCTCTTTCCGGAGAAGCTAGTGGAGGAGTCTGTGGAACGGGGGAGGAAGGAAAGGCCAGCCAAGGCCCAATCGTTTATAGGGCCCCTCCCCTACGTCAGTCGGTGCCGAAAAGACCTAGTGAGAGGCCGAAGCCTCAGAATAGGACCCTCTCGGCTCCCCCACAGAATCACCCCTGCGGAACTGGAGAGACCAGGGAACTCAGCCCTCCCCCAGGACCCTCCCTCCTTCCCAGGCACCCTTCA
Source organism: Macrobrachium nipponense (assembly GCF_015104395.2). Classification (NCBI taxonomy): domain Eukaryota; kingdom Metazoa; phylum Arthropoda; class Malacostraca; order Decapoda; family Palaemonidae; genus Macrobrachium; species Macrobrachium nipponense. Next base: position 1,768,959 of record NC_061089.1, on the reverse strand, counting down.
GGTCCAGACACCCTACTTCTTCCAGGAGGGGTCGTAACAACTGCTTCCCTAGGAGGAAGTAGGAGTTGAGGCCCCCTACCGTGTCTTTGCCACCGGTGGGGGGTTGCCTCTCGAGCTGTTGGTAGAACTGGGAGGATCTCGGAGCCGAGCCCTGGACAGTCCAGGTCCTCAGGGACGGTTACCGAATCCCCTTTCTAGGCCAGAAGCCTCCCTTGACGGGAGCTGGCCAATCTGGCCTCTCAGCCCCGGAACCCTGCTCACAGGGAGGCCCTAAGGCTAGAAGTTCAGGCACTGCTGGGCCCAGCAGGGAGCCCTCCAGCAGGTGGTAGATCGCTCTCCCGGGTTCTTCAGTCGACTTTTCCTGGTGGAGAAGTCGTCGGGGGGGTGGCGACCGGTCATAGACCTTTCGGTCCTCAACTCATTCATCCTAAAGACGCCCTTCAAGATGGAAACACCACGCTCGGTGCTGGCTTCCGTGAGGGAAGGGGATTTCATGATGTCCCTGGATCTCAAAGACGCCTACTTCCAGATCCCGGTACACCCGTCCTCCAGAAAATACCTTCGCATAAGTTGGGAGGACCGGACCTTCCAGTTCAAGTCACTCTGCTTCGGACTGGCAACGGCCCCGCAAGTGTTCACGAGGGTGTTCTCCCTGGTGTCGTCTTGGGCCCACAAGAGGGGTATACGCCTTCTCAGGTACCTAGACGACTGGCTACTCCTTTCCTCCTCAAAGGAGCGCTTGGTAGAACAGAGAGACGCCCTCCTGGCCTTCTGCAAAACCCTGGGAATCATGGTGAACTGGGAGAAGTCCCTTCTAGCTCCCTCCACCAGGATGGTGTACCTGGGGATGGAATTGGATACGGAAGTGGGGCGAGCTTTCCCCTCGGAGGACAGGCTGGCAAACCTCCGAAAAATTGCCTGCAACTTCCTAAGCCACCCCCCGAGACTGGCAAAGGAGTGTCAAAGACTTTTAGGCCACCTAGTCTCCCTGGAAAAACTAGTCCCCCAGGGAAGGCTGAGATTAAGGCCACTACAATGGGACCTGAAAGTAGGGTGGTCCCAGAAGGAGGAAACACCTCAAAAGCCGGTTTCCATCTCACTGGCAGCAAGGAAGGCCCTCGGTTGGTGGCTGAATCCTGCAAACTCTCGTCGGGGTGTGCCCCTCGGGTCAGTGCCCCCGGAGATGCTCCTGTTTACGGACGCGTCGAAGGCAGGCTGGGGGGCCCACCTGAATTTCCTCTCGGTGCGGGGGATATGGTCGCAGGAGCAGAGCACCTTCCACATAAACAAACTGGAGCTCTTGGCAGTAAAGCATGCCCTGGAAGCATTCAAGGAGGCAGTGGGAGGACACTCGGTGTGTCTGATGTGCGACAATGCCACGGTGGTCGCCTACGTCAAAAAGCAAGGAGGCCTGAGATCAAGGGATCTCTGCGGATTGACGCAGGAGATCTTGAGCCAAACCGAAGCCCTCGGGACCTCCTTGATGGCAAGATTCATTCCCGGCAAGAAAAACGTAATCGCCGACGGCCTCAGCAGACGGGGTCAGGTGGTGGGATCCAAATGGTCCCTACACCCCGAAGTAGCGAGGGAACTAATAGGGAAGAGGGGCGCCCCATCCCTGGACCTGTTTGCTACAAGGCTAAACACCACCAAATGCCGGTGTACTGCTCCCCGGTGCCGGACCCAGCCGCGTTTTGGGAGGATGCGTTCCAGCACCCGTGGGACGGCCTGGACATGTACGCGTTCCCTCCCTTTGGAGTCCTCAGGCAGGTCCTCAACCATCTGACGAAGGCGAAAGGGGCGGCCCTGACGTTGGTGGCGCCTTGGTGGCCGGACAGGGAGTGGTTCCCGGACCTTCTAGAGTTGGCCTCTCTTCCCCCTTGGGAGCTGCCCCCCAGGCCAGACCTGTTAAGACAGCCCCACTTCGAGAGGTTCCACAGGAACATTCTACCCCTCTCCCTTCACGGCTGGAGACTATCGAGCGGCTGTTAAATAGGTGAGGGTTTTCTGGGAGGGTGGCTTCTCACATGTCCAGTTACTTGAGGGAATCCTCCTCTAACATCTACCAGGCAAAGTGGAAGGTTTTTGGGGCCTGGTGTAGAAAGCGGAACCTGGAGCCTCTCCGAGCGAAGATCCCAGACATCGCAGAATTCTTGACCTACCTGAGGTTGGACAAGGGCCTGTCAATTCCGGCAGTCAAAGGAGCCAGGTCCGCATTGAGCCAGGTCTTCTCCCTGAAAGGGCTGGATCTAGGGAACTCGAAGCCTCTGTCTTTGCTCATAAGGAGCTTTGAGCAGAAGTGTCCTCCCAGCGCTGGCTTGGTTCCCCGCTGGGATGTTGCAATAGTTTTAGACTCCCTGAGGAAGCCCCCGTTCGAGCCGCTCAAGGACATCCTGGATAGGGAGCTGACCCTCAAGACGTGTTTCTGCTAGCCCTGGCTCCACGAAGAGGGTTGGGTGGGGGAGCTCCACGGCTCTCGATGTAGTGACCCACACGTGGGGATGGAAGGAACTCTCATTCAGGTTTGTCCCCTCCTTCGTGGCTAAGAATCAGAACCCCTCGAGCTCGGATCTCAGGTTCGTGGAGTTTCCCATCCCTGCCCTCCCGATCAGACCAGCCTAAGGATCTCCTCCTTTGTCCGGTGAGGGCAGTTCGGAAGTACATGAAAGAACAGCCCGATTCAGGCCGGAGGTAAAGAACCTCTTCGTCATCACGGGAAGGGTGAAGAAGGCAGCCTCGAAAAACACCATCTCCTTTTGGCTGAGAGAAACCATCCGGAGAGCCTACAAGAAGGGGGGCCTTTCCCCTCCAGAGGGAGCCAGGCCCCATGACATCAGGGGAATTGGGGTGTCCCTTTCATTCTCAAAGAACATGGCAGTGGACCAGGTCCTGAGGCCAGGAGTCTGGAATAGGCAGTCGACATTCACAGCCCACTATCTAAAAGACTGCACGAGAAGTCACTCGATGCCTTTGAGATTCCCGCCCCCCGTGGTGGCAGGCCAGCAACAGGTCTAGGTCCCCTCTCCAATCTTCTTGGAGTGGACGGGCGGGCCGGTGTGTATTGAGTGTATGTGATGTGTGTGGCTTTTCCTCAAATCCCCCCTAATCCTTATCCTTGTTATTCCTGGGCCTTTGGTTGGAGCGAGGAATCCAGGATACTCAGGTAAGATACGCAGGAGTGCGTATGGTTCTCAGTACAAACCACAGTTTTACATGTCAAGGTTTGGTTATACCCGCACCAGGCTTGCCTTGCACCCCTCCGAACCAACCACCCACGATAACGGGGCTGGGTTGAGTTCTAAGGGGAGCAGTCGCCCCTCCTCTGACCTATCACCTTTGGGGGCCGTTCCCTCCCCTAACCTTCGCCCTCCTCCTAAAGAGTAAGTCTCCTATGGAATGGTTCGAGTAAGTATCTCGCATCGGAACAAATCACAAATTCTTGGTAATTTGTATTTTTTCCTAGCGATACTTACCTCGAACCATTGGAATTAAAACTCCCTCCCTTCCAGCCCCGCTGAAGCTTAGGGAAGACAACCTCGGAGTGGAGTAAGAAGGACTGACTATATAGGTCATTAGGATGGCTTGGTCTTCGACCCCTGGGCATAGGCCTGACTTGGGTGTGGCATATAACCAGAATTTTCTGGTCGGACCCGGATCGACATCCGGGAATCTCCTATGGAATGGTTCGAGGTAAGTATCGCTAGGAAAAATACAAATTACCAAGAATTTGTATTTTTTATTGCATTTTTCCTAAAAAAAAACCTTCAAATATTTATTATTTTGTTCATGAAACTTACCTGACAGATATATATATAGCTGTATTCTCTGAAGTCCGACAGAATTTCAAAATTCGCGGCACACGCAGTGGGATGCCAGGTGGTAGTACCTATTCCCGCCGCTGGGAGGCGGATATCAGGAACCATTCCCATTTTCTATTCATATTTTTTCTGTCGCCGGTCGGTAAACAACTGTTTACAGACCTCCGCCTAGGATTTTGAAACTTCATTAGCCGCTTAAGTATCCTAATTATTCTTTCGATTATTGACTTGGATTTGTGGCTAGGCATACGCTATCGTAAATTTTTTCATTGCATTTGATGTCTGAAGCTAGTTAGCCTAGTTTTAGACTTTGTTGTCTGCATGGGGTAAGGTGAGGCTACCGGAACTTTCGGTAGACACTCGCTTAGTATATATTGACGTTTACATGTTTTTCTTTGCATTAAGATCAATGTAAGAATTAGTGTAAGTGTGACTGATTACGGAAGAAGTTAGGATTCATGTACGCATTTTTTTTTTAGAGCGTGTTAGAATCAGGAGTTTGTTCATGAAACTTACCTGTCAGATATATATATAGCTGTATTCTCCGACGTCCGACAGAATTTCAAAACTCCCGGCACACGCAGTGGGCGGCCAGGTGGTTAGTACCCATTCCCGCCGCTGGGAGGCGGATATCAGGAATCATTCCCATTTTTCTATTCAGATTTTTCTCTGTCGCGGTAGTGAAACACCTGTTTCCACTACCTCCGCCCTAGGATTTTGAAACTTCATTAGCCGCTTAAGTATCCTACTTATTTTTTTTTGAATGATTGACTTGATTTGTGGCTAGGCATACGCTATCATAAATTAATTAAAATTTTTTCATTGCATATGATGTCTGAATCTAGGTAGCCTAGTTTCAGATTTTGTTGTCTGCAACGGGTAAGGGGAGGCTACCGAAACCTTCGGTAGACACTCGTTTAGTATACATGACGTTTACATGTTTTTCTTTGTTGAGAGATCAATGTAAATTAGTGTAATGTTGACTGATTCTGAAAGAGACGTATGATTCGTATGTAGCAAATTAGAGCGTGATAGAATCAGGAGGTCTTCCTCCACAGTAACAGAAGTTAGGATAATGAACCTACTAACCTCCAGTAGACTTTATTTTGCCTAACCCTGTGGTATGGCTTACGGGCCTAGAGGAAGTTCTGTGAGAAGTAATGCCCTTTCTATTTATTGTGGATTACCATCAAGTAAGCTTGAAAAAGTGCTCGCTCTCCAATCAGTGTTGTGAGTGTAGTGATGTTGATTTTGCCCCTAGTGTTGTGGAGGGGGCGTCAGATCGGTCCTATAACGCCTCTAGGTCTAAACCTCTGTCGGACTCCCAGGACCAGGGAGGGGGCAAGTTGAAAACCGAAGGAGGGTTACGGGAACCCCCCCACCGATCTGGCGTCCCTTCGGCAGGATAAGGCTGCCAAAGATCGTGCACGTGCACGTGCACGAATCATGAAAGATTGCTTCTCGTCCTCCGAGGCGTCCTCCCCGCAAGGTTGGAGCTCTCGGAAGGACTCGCGCCCTCTAAGAAGCTTTAGAGAAGAGGACGCTTCACGTCCTCTCTCTCGTCAGGAGGGAACGTCAGATCCGCCCCATAACGCCTCTAGGCCTGGACCTCTGTCGGACTCCCAGGACTAGGGAGAGGGCATGTCGAAAGCCGAAGGAGGGTTACGGGAACCCACATCGATCTGGCGTCCCTTCGGCTTGACTTAATATCGATAAGCGTGACAAAGACGCAAAATGTCGCACAGGCGGCTGTCGTCTTGGTCAAGAAGATTAAAAATGTCCTTAAGGCAGACCCTCACAAGGACGCCTTTCGAGACATTCAACGCTCTATCGAGAGGAAGACTTCGTTTGCACTTCCTCCATCTAGACTGAAAGGGAGCTGGGATCTGGTACGAAACAGGAGAAGAAGCAGGATTGAAAGCACCGTCTTCTTCTCAAGGAGATTTCGCCAATTTGGTGGCGCTCCAAGGAGGTCTTATTTGTCATCGGCTAGTTTCCTCCTCCCCTCATGGCGTTATGTATACGTTATGTGACGTTCGCTTTACTACGAAACGGGATATTGTTCAAGCTCATAAAGATTGACGTCCCGGCAAGCTGATTTGCATAGTCAAACAGCTCGCCAAAAGACGCATCTTACTCAGTCCCCTAAGGGACGCGTCTGTCAGCGGACGGAGATGACACTGGACAGACTATCCTAGTTTTCGACAGGAGAAGGGCAAAGAATTCCTCATACCACAGACACACAGGCGTCCTTTTAAATGCCCTTCTGCAGTGTCGATGAGCGTGACAAAGACGCAAGATGTCGCACAGCCGGCCGTCGTTTTTTTGTCAAGAGTGTCGAACGTCCTGAAGACTCGTCCCCTGATGACGATCACCGTACTTATGCTTAGGACGCTCGCGTTTCATGAGCTGGCTCCCCTCCCCTCGCCAGGAAGCCTCTCAAGTTACTCCGTGTTGACGCACGTCCCCCATTCACTAAGACGCTTCCCTTGATGTTTCGTCGCTCTTCTATTCCGACGCTCTTCAAGAAACGCTCCAAAGAATGCAATCAGGACGTTCGGCAAGCACCTCGCGACGATGCCTTTCGGAACGCTCGGCGTTCCTTTTTTTGAGCGCGTGTCTGGATATGTTCCATTTGCATTACTAAGACGCAAAATGTTGCACAGGCGGCCACCGTCTTTGTTAGAAGGTAACGAAAGTCTTTAAGGCCGTCTTGGAGACGATAGCCTTACGTCTTCCTATAGGGCTCTCACACTTCAGGAGCAGTGTGCGGCTCTCCAGGACGCTTTTTCGGGTGGCTTTCAGAAGACGCTCGACGTCATAAACATTGATAAGCTTTTTGGAAGACGCTCGATGTCTTACACATCTGGACGCTCGCCAGGACGCTGCGAGGACGCTCGCCAGGACGCTAGCGAGGACGCTTTTGAAGACGCTCGGCATCCTACACGTCATGACGCTCGGTAGAGCACTTGCCAGGACGTTCTTCAGAACGATAGGCGTCCTACGCATCAAGACGTTCGGCAGGATTCCTGCAAGAACGCTCTTCAAGAGGGCGTCGTCGAAGTAGAGGAAGGAGTTTGGTCTCGTCAAGATGTCTACTTCTCTTTCTACGAAGGGAGCGTTCAAGAGAATCCATCACTTGATGAATTCCAGGAAAACTGTAAGCAGATTTCGGTGTCATAAAAAGCCTCGTCTGCTTTCGGGATTGCGCTGCCGAAGGGGAACATTAAGGTCCTTCCTGTCGTAAGCCCAGTCTCTAATCAGGAATCCTACCCCTTCCTCGATTTCTGCGGGAATCGGAAGGCTATATGCTCGAATTCCTGGATTACTTTCGTCATGCAATTGGGTTAGTTCTCATTGACAAAGTTCTTAATAACATTTTATCGCATAAGCGGATAAGTAACAAAATTTCGAAAGAGCTCTCATTCATTAGTCAGGAGGCTCATCCAGGAAAAAGACTTATAGACTACGTCCATGAGTCTTATGTCAAATATCATAAGAGCTTGAACTTTCCTTTTCGATCTTCGGTTCTCACTTGAGGATTTTCCATTTGAATAATATTATTCCTTTTCTTGGCAAAGAGAATGAAGACAGTCGATTTCCATTCTCTCTCTCTTCCTCGTCGAGGAAAGAATGTAGTAGAGAATTATATGTTCAAGTGACTGCAATACTTAGGTATTTTAACTTCAGCGTCATATTACTAATGTAAAGTTCAAGTCATATACGCATATCGTGGTTACCTCTACAGATGGCAACCGAAAGGACTGTTTATTTTAAGTGTATTTAATCGTACTTCCTGCAAACTTCCAGGAGTTTCCGGTGTAAGGACAATGCTTGAAGGTATTGTTACAACAACACCACTCAGCTTCTGCATGTAGCGAATTATGTTTCGCTTAAATATGCCTGCTTGAGAATTTTCTTATGATCGATAATAGTAACGAACCTATTCCTTCGTAGAAGAGAGTAGCTGGTAACTCAGGCAGAATAGTGCGAAACGAGAGGTTGCTGTCATTGTGGATGACGCAGTATATTTAATCGGTAATCATCCCCGGCAACTTTCCAGGAGTTTTCCGAGTTTAACATTTGGTTAATTAAGCGTAATGTTACGACAACACAAAATCAGCTTCTGTATTAGCGAATCTGTTTCGCTTAGATATGCCAACTTGAGAGTTTCTGTTCAATAATGGAAAATCTTATTCCTTAGATGAATAGAATAGCTGGCAACTCGGCATAAGACTGCGAGAAGGTGAACATAAGCTGCTGCCTGTAACTGTCACAGTGTCTCACACAGTCACTGTCACCAACTCAGTGTTAGGTAGCTCGTTTGTACTGCTCAGTCGGTTACGTCTCTCTCTCCCGCGGGATTGATTTACGAACCGTATCTCTGCCCTACAATCATGACTTTCGCCTCGGGTTGAGGGGATTTCTGGTAATCATGAATAAACGACTTCCTTTTGCTAAGAAATTTTCAACAGAGATATCTCTTAGACATGTTCGGCGCTGCTTACCGTGCTTACCGCACTGTAACAGAATTCTGTACGAGTCTACCGCAGCATAGCACTATAATAATGCTCTCCTGCTTATGCAAAGCGCAGCCTTATTAGGGAAGGAAGCATGCTTAGTGAGGGAATGGATGAGTCTGCTGGGGACCATTTCCTCGCTGGAGAAGCTTGTTTCCCTGAATAGACTGCAATTCAGACCTCTACAGTTTTTCCTACAGGAGAACTGAAATAACATCAAAGATCTAGATAATTCTAAACGTCTCTCAATGGGTTAAGGATCACCTCAGGTGATAATGAGAGGGAGCCAGGCATCCGGACAGAGGTCCTGGCACATAATCTAAAAGAATTGGAAGCAATTTGGTTGGCTCTCCAGTTCCTCGAAGAGTGAGGTTTTGGTCGAGTGGTCCAATCATCTCAGATAATTCCGCAGCTCTCTCATATCCCAAGAAAAGAGAGATGGTTTATCGGCATAGGCACGGAACGTAACGATCCTTAAGAGGTTCGTTACACGATTGCACGTCCGTGCGGATCTTCTCGATCGACGGCAGCAACTACTGACGTTTGACTTTTGAGTAATCCTCGCTTAGAAGTATGTCGAGAGTTGTGGAGACTTTGGGGACGTCCTTTCGTAGATTTTGCAATATTGAAGACGAAGAAGCTTCCTCTACGTTGCGCCCTTATTCTCGATCCGAGAGCGGTAGCAATAGACGCCATCCTATAGTATGGAATGGGGATAGTTGGTTAGCCCTTTTCCCCTATTCAAAAGCTTAGGAAATGTAATAAGATAATCGCTGGCGTCAGAGGGAGTGAGAAAGACGCTGATCGCCCCATGTTGGCCTTCGAGAGGCTGGATTCACAGAGGTCACGTCCTTCAGAGAGCACTTTCCAAGGACCCTTCCCGAGAGAATCGGTCTACTCTAACAGCCTCACTTCGAGGGTACCTAAATCTCTCCGATCTGAGTCTGAATGCGTTCAGACTGTCAAGAAGCGAGAGGATCTTCAAGATTAATTGCAAGTCTCATTGCCAAAGCAAAGCAGTGCTGCATATTTTGCAGTGTACCAATCGGAGTGGGCCGTTTCTGGACATAGGGCAGGAAGAATGACTGTTTTCCTCTACCTCTGACCTCTGTGAATGACTTTACAGCCTTCCCATTCCGTCTGAAGTATGGGATAAGCTAACAGTCGTCCCCAACGATTGTAGAATACGGAATATGTTGTTGACGGCCTCTAGGCGCAGAGATTCGGATCTGTCAAACACAAAGCCCTTCACGATCTTTGAGGTCTGCGGAAATCTTGATGGAACTTAGACGTAGTCCTGAAGTTCTTGATGTCAAAGCATTTCGAACCTCTCCTTTCTGTAAACTTAATACACGTGACCAGAAAGGCTAATTTTCTAACCACTCTAGCTACGGAAATGAGGGTTAGTGAGGTTTTAGCCATCATCAGAGGTTTTGGGCTTTAGAGGACATAATTCGGTGGTCCTCTAAGCCTTCCGTTCTTGCTAAGAACGAAAACCCGTCTAACCCTTGGCCAAGAGGCCTGGAGATCAAGGGGATGGCACAAATTATTGGGCAAGACCACAGAGAGTCCTGTGCCCTGTCGGGGCTCTCAAGTTTTATCTTGATAAAACTAAAGAAAAGTCAAGGTCATTCGGACAATCTGCGGTGTTCCGTAAAAAGACCAGACTTGCCCATGTCGAAGAACGCCCTGGCGTTATTTTTAAGGAGTCTTTCTAAGAGGCTCATTCGTCATGTTTTGAACAAAGATTTGAAACCTTTTAAAGTAAATGCTCACGAGGTGATGGGCGCGGCCTCGGAAGCATTTCAACAGAGCATGACACTCAGTAATATCCTGAGTGCCACGTTTGAGCGAAGCAACTCTGTGTTCGCTTCACACTCCCGACGGGATGTGAAGACGACATATGAGATCTGCGAGTCGCTAGGACCATACATATCCGTAGAAATATTATTGGAGCAGGAAGCAGCACGAATCCTATCCTATAGAAAAAGGGATAGGTGTGCTTTTAACTTTGAAGGGTTGGTCGCTTGAGGCGCTTTCCCTTTCGTTAGCCTAGAAGTTATGGGACTAACTTCGATAGGTTAGGTCAGGTGGTGGTTTTAGCTTCGTTGCCCTCACAGTATGGTCAATATGGTCTAGTCACATTGTGGTCACGCCCCCGTTGACAGATCATCTAGAGCGCACCAACTACACAGGTCACTACCTTGTTGGCAACTCTAGTAAAGCAAAAGCAGACTTCGGTGACAGTAATCAAGAAGTCAGCTATGCTAACAGGTAAGGAATCAAGATGTCATCATCTGCACTTGAGGTGTTTCCTAAATCCTTCTATTCTGTCCCTTCCCACCTCCAATGGTGGGATTCAGCTATATATATACTGACAGGTAAGTTTCATGAACAAAATGTTATTGTTATGATACAATAAAGTTTGTTCATACTTACCTGGCAGATATATATAATTAAAGTACCCACCCACCTCCCCTCAGGTGGGGACAGTGGTATGAAAAATCTGAATAGAAAATGGGAATGATTCCTGATATCCGCCTCCCAGCGGCGGGAATGGGTACTAACCACCTGGCCGCCCACTGCGTGTGCCGGGAGTTTTGAATTCTGTCGGACGTCGGAGAATACAGCTATATATATATCTGCCAGGTAAGTATGAACAAACTTTATTGTATCATAACAATAACATTTTTCCTCCACAGTAAACAGAAGTTAGAAATAATGAACCTTCTAACCTCCTGTAGAATTTATTTTGCCTAACCCTGTGGTATGGCTTACGGGCCTAGAAGAAGTGTCTGCTAGAGGATTACATCGAGTAATCTTAGACTAAAGTGCTCGCTCTCCAATCAGTGTTGTGAAGTGTAGTGCCCCTTGTGTTGTGGAGGGGGCGTCAGATCGGCCCCATAATGCCTCTAGGCCTGGACCTCTTTCGGACTCCCAGGACTCAGGGAGAGGGCATGTCGAAAGCCGCAAGAGGGTTACGGGGGCTCCCCACCGATCTGGCGTCCCTTCGGCAGGACCTGTTGACGCTTTCCAGGCTGCTAAAGATCGTGCACGTGCACGAATCTTGAAGGATTGCTTCTCGTCCTCCGAGGCGTCCTCCCCGCGCAAGGGTTGGGGCTCTCGGAAGGACTCGCGCCCTCTAAGAAGCTTTAGAGAAGAGGACGCTTCACGTCCTCTCTCTCGTCAGGAGGGAACGTCAGATCGGCCCCATAACGCCTCTAGGCCTAGACCTCTGTCGGACTCCCAGGAAACCAGGGAGAGGGCATGTCAAAAGCCGAAGGAGGGTTACGGGTTTTTCACGCTGATCTGGCTTCCTTTCGGCAGGTCCTGTTGTCGCTTCCCAGGCTGCCGAAGATCGAGCACGTGCACGATTCTTGAAGGATTGCTTCTCGTCCTCCGAGGCGTCCTCCCCACACGGGTTGGAGCTCTCGGAAGGACTCGCGCCCCCTTAAGAAGCTTTAGGGAAGAGGGCGCTTCACGTCCTCTCTCTCGTCATGAGAGGATGAAAGAGTCCTGTGCCCTGTCAGGGCTCTCAAATTTTATTTACATAAACGAAGGAAGTAAGAGGTCCTTCAGGTAATTTATGGTGCTCAGGAAGAGACCACATTTATCCTTTTCGAAGAATGCACTGGCTCTTTTCCTAAGGGACATCTTAAGGAGGCTCATTCATCTTGCCAGAAGAGTGATTTGAGCTTCCTCCGAGTGAACGCTCATGAAGTTAGAGCTGTTTCAACCTCGCTAGCATTCCAAAAGAATATGGTAATCAAGGACATTCTTGATTCCACCTTTTGGAGGAGCAACTCAGTATTTGTCTCCTCTCCTCATGGCGCTCCGTTTACGTTATGTAACGTTCGCTTTACTTCGAAAAAGCAAGCTGATAAGTTTGACGTCCGGCAAGCTGCTTTGCACAGTCAAACAACTTATGTCTCTGGTTCGGCATAAGAAGGGCAATTTAGACGTAAGGAAGCTTTTGGAGGTGCTCGACGTCCTATAAGTAGAGACATTCTCCAGGACGCTCGGCAAGCACCTTGCGAGGGTGTCTTTTGGACGCTCGGCGTTCTTTGCTGAGTGCGTTTCTGGAGATGTTCTTTGCATTACTAAGAGCAAGTTGTTGCACAGGCGGCCACTGTCTTTGTAAGAAGGTATGAAGGTCTTTAAGGCCCGTCTTGAAGACGAAAGCCGTACGTCTTCCTTTAGTGTTCACACACTTCAGGAGCAGCGTGCGGCTCTCCATGGAGACTCGCATGAGGACGTCCCTTGAAATATTCAACGTCATACGCAAAAC